>NW_019384914.1:474276-513572 GCF_000671375.1 Centruroides sculpturatus | reverse complement strand
TCTTTCATTTAACTTTTGTAATTATTGAGAATGACTTGAAATACTATATTTACTCGCATATAAGATGAGGTTTTTATTCATTTTTTACTGCTTCAAAAACCTAGATCGTCCTATACACGCGAGTGAAGGATTCTTTGTTTTTGCAATAATTTTTGTGAACTGTGTGTTCGCACTTTTACCAGATGCTCATCCTCAGGTGTTTAAAAGCAAAAGTATTTTATCTGGATTGTTTGAATCATTCTTGTGTATTGTCAAGAGTAAAAATGAATAGCAATAGGAAAAGCAAAGATTTTGAATTGAATTCTAAATTGAAATTCCAAAATCACACTGGAACCTGATATAAGTTTTAATCCATTACCACATGAATACAGATGATTATTCAGAAATCAGAATTCAGAGAAACTCATAAGTGTAATTGACAAAGAGTGGATTTGACTGTTAAGAATTGGCAAAAAAGGTTTCTGATTGTCCAGCTTTACATGAAAAAATTACGTTGTCAATTTTACAAGATTTTTCCATAAAGTTTAAAATGCCAGTAATTTTTGTGAGACAATATGTGCATTTATGTGCATTTGATATTTTATTTGTGATTAAATGAAATAAAATTAGAATTGTATTAATAAATCTAATTTTCTTTATTTTGATCTTTAAAGTCACATCTCATCCTATATGCGAGATCGTCTTATAAGTGAGTAAATATGGTATCTCATTTATGTTTTATTCGTTCTTTGTTTGTGTGTGTTTTCTTGTAAAATAATAATCTGATTTTAGATTATCTCAAAATTGAAACTATTTCTAATTTAATAAAATTTTTCTAAAAATAAATTTTTATTTTATATTGGCTTCACGACTCCCCTATTCAGTCATCCACTGGTTCATTAACATGAAATGTTTGAGTAGAAGCAAACTTTTTACAGAAAAACAAAATGGCACATTAGAAAGGAAAGTTCAAATACATTACAAGAGAAATATGCAATCTCTAAAAAGCAAAATATTTTATGCCTTGTGAGGTGTCAATTAGATTTTTATCTCTTGTAGAACACTCTTTTAAACACTATTTGCCTATTTTAAAGATGTTTATTAATTTACTCCTCATTATTTTAAATAATAGTATTTTCTGTTTTTCTTATTTTAATTGTTATTAAATTATTTTATTCTCATTCTTTATTTACTTGAATGTAAGATTGTTGGCAAGTTTTTAATGTACAGATTAACTGTTACACATTTCTCATGTTTTAGTATCTCAGAAAATGGATACATCTTAAGAGTTGAGGTAATATATCATAAGTAGCAGCTTCTAGTGCCATGTGAATTATTTCTCTGTCACTATCATTTTAATGCTTTTATTAGACCAATATTAGTAATGTCAAATGTTTAAGAAGTTAACTTAGCTCAATATCATTAGTCCATTACAATAATGTCAAAAGTACTGGGATGAAAATCCCAGAAAAATTGTACAACAATCTTCCAATGCTTCAAACAGCACTGAGGATGAATGTAGTAGTGGGAAGACCATGAGTATTGAATCCAGTATTGATTCAGAAGAACCTAACATGGAAAATGAAGAGGTTTCTGACTTTGACACCAGTAAGCAAGAAGATAGTGATATGTAACTTTACTGTGCAATAAATTAAAAAAAAAATTTTTATGGGTGAGCATGCAGAAATTAAGGTGCATCTTACCTTCAAATAACTACAAATTATATATAGATAAATAACTATCGAGACAATAAGGCTAGTACACTAGCATTATAAGCTCTATAGTGGCTTTATATACATATATAAAACTGTTGTTGTTTATCTAAAGAATTATTACAAATTGCAACAAATGTAGAAAATATTGCTACATGACAAAATGTCAGTAAAACTACTGAAGATTGTCAGGGGTTGAAGCCCTTTATTGTGTGTGTGTGTGTGTGTATACACATGTATATATATACACACACACACAATAAAGGGCTTATATATATATATGTAATTATGTATGTATGTATACTCATAACATGAAATATTGGAACAGAAACAGATTTTTTTGATGAAAATGTAAATCATCCAGAAAAAAAGGAGGCATTTAATAATTGATTAGAAAAGTTTGAAATCTTAAAAGACAAGTACAGTGGAACCTCGGTATATGACCTTAATCCGTTCCTGGTGTTTGGACATATACCGAATAGGACGTATACCAAACCAACCTTTTCCATAATAAGTAATGTAAAAATGATTAATCCGTTGTCATGTAAAAAAAAAGTGGCTGGCTTTAAACATCTCGCTTTCCTCGCTAGTTTCTGCTTGATTTTTCATGAGATCAGCATGTATCCTTTTAACTTTCTCGCAAATAATTTCTTCCAATACGCTGTCGCCGGCACACTGTTTTTCAGTTATCCAAAGCAAAAGCAATTTCTCGACATGATCTAATATCTTCAATCTCTGTTTAGAAATTGATTTAACCCCTTTCGCAACGTTAGCAAATTTAATAATGTCTTTATTTTTCACGATTGTCGATATCGTCGTTTTCGGAATACGGAATGCAACAGTTAAATCTCGAACACGTGTGCCACCTTCATATTTCTCAACAATCTCTTTTTTCAGTTCCGTTGTGATTCTAGTCATTTTTTATTTTTCTGTTGCCCTTTTGCAATTCATGATTAATAAAAAAAATAAAATGTTACTTACAAATTAAAACCCGAAGAAATTTAACAAAGTTATAAACTGTAGCATCGCGAACGTCAAGTCTGGTGTAGTACACCGATATTGCTACAGTACTTGTTCATAGATGGTGCGTGTAATTGAATTAAGTCGTATACCGAACAAAAGTCGTATACCAAACAAAATTTGTTTCGTCCAAACAGGATGTATTCCGAATTGGACGTATTCTAAAGCAGACGTATACCGAGGTTCCACTGTATTTTGTTCTGAGAGTTAACAAGAGTTATCAAAATTTAACCATTGATACTTAGAGAAGAGAACAATGCTACAGAAACTATTGATTTTAAACAACAATTTGTCTGTTTTAAATGATGACTAATGATGATGTTTTGCTCACATCTTTTTAAATTACATTTGTTTTTATTTACTTTTTAATTATAATTTTTTAATGCACAGATTAAGTAACTGCAAATAATATATGTAGTTAATACTGTTAACTGTTAGTAAAGAAATGTGAAGAATATCATAAAGTGCTGTTGTTGAATTATGATAATGATAAAGTATAATGCTTGTATTATGTAACTGCCATTATGTTGAAGTATAATGGATTTTTATTAATTAATTAATAAGTAACAGCAGGTAAATTTAAATATTTATAACTAATTTTTTTTATATATATCAACACTACTGTTTGATTGATTGCTTTATTTCATTATATAATTATATTCATAGACTAGCAAATGAGCTGGTGTTGCTTGAGCAAACGATTTGGATGATTTGATAAATATTGTACATTTGGAAATTAAGTTATTACTATCAAAAACAAAAAATTGCATCTAAAATATCACAGTAGAAACCATTCTTCAGGTTAAGCCTTAATCCTCTCTCTCTCCCCTATGGGGGGGATTTCGAAAAATCCCTTCTTAGTGTGCATTTTCATGACATACCCTAACTGTGTACCAAATTTCACCTCTAGGTTCAGCAGTTTGCTCTGGGTGATGATAAATCAGTCAGTCAGGACATGTAATTTTATATATATAGATTCTGTCATTATTATTTTAATTTTAGCTTTTAAAGTGTTCTTATGCTGAAGGATTATTACTATGTTTACAAAGAATGTGACAATATGATAACATTGGTTATTGCTGAAAAGAACTATCTTAGGTATTGTCATGTAGGCCTAATGGTTGGTGGAGACAAAGCGATTTTGTCTTCTGCCTGGGCAGTTTGGTTTTTCCAGAGGGGGTTGTCCTAGTGTGATGCATGTGTGAGTAGCAGGGGGCCACTGGGTTGAACCCTAATGACCGCTTAATCTGCACGGGTCGGAAAAACCCGCTCTCGGTTGTCAGATGGCAATAGGAGGGCTAAAAATATGAGTGGGGAGGAGTCGGAAGTCGTAATCAAGTGTCCAAAAGACTACACGGGTTTAAATTAACGAACACATTTAATAAACAACTAAGAAAAATTACACAAAGATATTAAATACAACATACGCGTATCAAGATATAAATAGGTATTCTAAAATCTATTCTAACCTAACGCTAAAAATCCGAGAGAGAGCTCACGTTAGAGAGAGATAAATAATAATGGCAAGGGTTTACCTCGAAGGCAACGTTCTCCAATTATAGGGCGTTGATAAAACACTCTGTGATCGTCGTCTTCTATTCTGAGGTGTCCTTTGAAGGCTATGTGGAGCGATGTCCTGTTACAGTGTATGCTCCGTCGCTCCCAATATGTAGAGTTCTTCCTTGACGAAGTTCTTCGGAGGTTTCTTCAATCAACCTCTCCGAGGAGTAATTCCGTTGTATATGGAGAGAATAGAAAATAAGCAAAGTCCTTTACCTTTCATGGAGTGGCAATTATGAGCTTCTTAGATCCTGAGAGTGCTGGAAGATCGTGCGTCGATATTTCTTCCCTGACGATCGCTCTTGAGGTTTGCAGAGGGGTTTCTTCGGCTTAAGCGCCCTGGCTCAGCCTTGGCTCAGCCCCAAGTAGAGAATCCGACCCCTTTATATACCCGATCAGCGTGGGAAAAATCTGAGAATTGCTGACGTCTTTTGACATCTCCCTGATTTATGACAGTCTCCCGTGCCGTAGAGAAATTCATACCTTATTTGGTCATTTATTGTCCGGTCGCTTGGACGTATTGGGGTCACGTGACATCGTGGTCCCTCGTCGATGACCTTCGGACGACGAAAGTCACCCTCACTAACTACGCAGTTAGTGAAAAAATAAAAAACATTGTCCTCATTCTCACAATTATATTCTTAAAAAGTTTAAATAGAGTAAAATGATTACTGTTTATTACAGCTATGTTTATCATTAACTTTTTGACATAACATTAATGATAAGCTAACTTTATGATTATCAATATCATATAATATATTCTACATATAATACATACATAGATATGATTTTCAAAATTTTTTATTTTTGATAATTCTGTTTCTGCAACAATTACTGTGATGATGATAAATTGCTTGCGATACTTGTTTTGGTTTCAGTAGCATCACAATTATTTATGAACATTTTAATTATTGCCAAATGATATGCTAGATTATTTATTGGATTACTTTAAGATTAATTTAATAATTAGATATAAAGAAATTTGTAATTATTAAATTAACCTTAATATATTCCAATAAATAATCTTGCAGTTCATTTGGCAATACTAACTGAAGTGCGTCATATATGTTGTTAATTTCTATTGTATATTTTCTGTGGTTTTAATATTTTAAATAAAAAAAAAATTATAATGGAAAATAATAAATTATATAATTTTCTGAGAATAGATATCCTTTATAACATTTAACCCAATTGTTCAATTTTTATACATATTTTTAGAAACATATTGTCTGAAAATCAAGGGCTAATATGAAATTGTATACATCAATACAAATACAATATCATTTAAGAAACAATGTTAACTACCAGAATTTAATTGTAATCTTCTTGCCTCCAATAAATTATTTAATTATCTTAAACTTCCAATTGGGGGAGATATTGGAGACTTATCAAATTGGAGTATCAAAATAATGGAGATCACATCTTTAAAAACCAATTTTATTAGTGGAATGTATTTTGGTCCTATATAATTCCTCATACATAGTTACTGACCTGTTTAATACAGAGTAACATAAGGAATTGTTTGTAGATTATATAGAAGAATTTTAACCAGATGGCTAAAGAGGCAGTTAGCAATGTATATCCAATGTAAATTTAATAATAATAAAATAATGCAAGTATCAATTTTTATATAAAAGTGGCTGAAGAGGGTCTGTGTATGACCTAACTGCATTTCACTAATAAAATTGGTTTTTAAAGATGTGATCTCTCTTATTTTGATGCTCCAATGAGTCTCCAACTCTCTTTGATGCTCCAACAGTTTAATGAGTCGCCAATATCTTCACCAATTGGAAGTTTGAGATAATTAAGAATAATGCTAGTTATATTGTGAGATCTGAAAGGGCCCTGGGTCTAAATTAATAATTTCAGAATAATATTAAATTTTTTATAAAATATTCTTTCATTTGGGTGAGAAAAATAACATTTTACAGTGGGAAAGATAGATAACAGATGCTACTTCCTTCTAGGGAAGTTAGAACATCCTCTGTTTTTCCCTTATCTGCTAAAAATCTCGCTTCAATGGGAAATTTTTATCCCTCAAATATTCCCCTTTTTGTCCGTTCCCACGGAAGAATCTTTGTATGATGATTGGTCACCGATCTTCAGATATAGAGGAAATTTATCCGAATTCGGGGAGTTCATCGACAGACTGGGAAGAGTCAGGACTCCACACATATTTCTCCTGATGGCCAATGCCCTTAGTCGAATCACATAGAATGAATCTAGAGTTAGCGCTTAGAAGATATACTTTAATTTTGTGCATATTTTGATCTCCCGTGGAATGAAGTTTGAACTTTATAAAGGAAGTGCTACAGAGAAGAAGACGAACGACAACGAAACCAGGTTGTATGTTTAATAGCGATATTGTAAGCTCTCTCTCTCGATCTTGTATCGGTTAAAGCAGTGGTTCCCAATTAGTTTTTCCTGCGTACCACTTCAAGAAAGAGCTCAAACTCGCATACCCCCTTATAGCAGAAATTTGTATTAATCCATACTAATATTATAAATTCGAAGATAATTCTGTCTGTCTGTCACCTTTTCACGTCTAAACTGCTGAACAGGTTTTAATAAAATTTGGCGCAGAGATAGCTTACACGTTGGAGATGGACATAGACTACATTTTACTGCGAGAAAATATCTTATTCCAACGAGAAAATTCAATATAATGCGGGCGAAGCCATGGGTAGACAGCTAGTGAAAACTAGAATAAATATTTTTTACATTTATTGCCTTTAAAATACAATTCTAATAATAATGAAAATGACATACAGTTATTTAATTTTAATGTGACAAATGTGCACGATTATCTTCGCACAACTTTGTAAAACCTGGTGGCTTTTTGGTCAGCTTCAGTCTCGAGTCATCTTCGAGTCGAAGTCAGTGACGTTGTTTAATTTAGTGTTTGTCATGACCGAAAATCCGCTCTCGCAGAGGTATTTTGTGCAAAATGGTAGTATATATTTTATTGCCGTTTCGCCGACATAATAATAATGATAATTCTACAATTAACACAAATTGTGTTAATTGTACAAGTTTTGTTTCTTGCGTAAGAATTTTATTTAGGTATTGTCACAAATGCATTTTTTAAATGAAATTTCGAGAATATTTTTAGTTATAAATACACGAATTTGTGCATTCGACATCGTGTTATAAATTGCCGAATTTTTGACGGTCCACCCATTATTTTTTTGATTGCTTCATGTCGTGCATTTAAATTTTAAATCGACTGATTTTAGATTGCCGCGCGTACCCCTTCATGCAATTTCGCGTACCCATGGGGGTACGCGTACCACTAATTGGGAATCACTGGGTTAAAGGATAAGTTCGTATATCTCTCGACTTTTATATATATATATATATATATTGTGATTTGAATTAATTGTCTCTCATTCGTTTGCTTATTATATTGGTATTAATCCGTTAGTGTATAGTCATAATTATATATATGATTGATTAAATTTACCCTTGTTTATTTGTTAAAGGATGTCTCATTATTATTATTTCTTGAATAGGATCTACAGCATAAATTTCACGCGTGTTTATCCGCGTTACGCAAGTAGATAAACTGGTGTCGGGAACCTGACGTTGTGATAGAGACTTCACAGTCTTTAATCCTCATTAAGCCTGAATATTACAGCCCTCCTATGAAGATTTAAGATCAGATCTCGCGATTCGAAACTTTAGAGAACTATTCTCACGGAATAGGCCAGTAAGTGGTGTAAACTTAGTTCTACGTCCTGGTGGATTTCACAATAATTATAGATTCATTATTTGTGATCTGTAAGACTAGTATTCTAACAAGGGAAGCCTGGGTGGTTGTCATCACTGAATTCAACAAAACTTCATGGATGTATAGTATTTACTGTTGCTTAAACGCTGCAGGACCCACTATTCAGGCATTCTTAAGAAAATCACAATCGAAGTTTTTCTATAACTATTAAGTACGCAGAAGCACAGTTCACGTGTCTGTTATCAAAACAATATGTAAAGATTGTACGAATGATTATTTGTGTGTGGTGCATTGAACCATTATGTTTTAATGTTTTATAATAAATACTGCCCAAAATGTCATATTCTTATGCAACAGTAATTGTAAGTATTTATTGCATGTAAATTTTTGTGGCAAAAGCTTTAAATTGTTGAAAAAGAATTTTTGAATTTCCTGATATTTTATAAATAATAATAAATTTTAAATTCGATAATTAAAAATGGCATAAAAATTGTACATAAGAAGTTTAATAACAATAAGGTTAATTTTTTTGCATTTATAATTGTATTGTACGAGGATTTGAACCTGTATAGTAATGCTCTTCACGCAACCCCTTAACTAATTATGCCAAACACGTGAATGGTGCTTTTGTGTAGGTTTCAATAGTTCTAGAATTAAAATTTTTCTCATTTCTGTTTGATTTAATTGAAATATTATGAAGAAAAGTCAATAAGTTTGTTTATAACTTATTCTAGCTAATATAAAGTAAAAAAATTGTTGTAAACAAGAATTATATGCTGCTGAGAGAAGATTTTATAAATTAAAATATAATCTAAAAACTGGAGTGGAAATAAACTCAACCTACCTTGTCAGACAAAGCTTTTAGACTATCTAGAAATCTTGTCCAAAAGTCTCTAAATAGCGGACGGTCAATTTTCTTCAAGCTGTCTTTACTGGCGGCGTCTACCGAAACGTACAGTTGGGTCACCGGATCTAATTTTGATATGGCATCCGGAAACTGTGCATTGGTGACGAGAAAGGTAGAGATTCCACGACCGTGAAGAAGTCGGACAAACTTGTTTATCTCCGGATACATTATGGGTTCTCCAACGAGTGATAATGCACAATGTTTAGCTTCCATTCCTTCTTTAAACCTCTCTTCCTTTACACCAGGTACACCTTTTTAAATAATAAAAATAAAAAAGTATTAATTGTTTATTTCCAAATGAATGACAAAACAAAGGAAGCTGTAAAATGCATTTCTTCTTTCTACTATAATAATAGATGAAAAAAGAAATATCTATAAATTGTTAATTTTCAAAATAAAAATCAAATATTTATAAAGTTATAACAGGTACAACTCTAAGCCAGACACAAACCCTTAAATTCTTTGATCATCCGATAATGATTTTTCAAAGCTTCCTGGAATATTAGTTCCGGATTGTCCATTTTCCATTTCCACTCGGTTCCGACGGGATTGGAATGATGCCTTAATTTAAAAAACAAAAATAATTTAATTTATATATCTTGAAAAAATTAAAATATTAACTTTAAAATGTTCTTTTTTCTCCTATTTGATATGTATAATCTTTATTTAAATTAATAAATATATAAACGTTTACGATACATGCTGGACATAATTATGTAGTTTATTTCTATTATGCATATCGTATGACTCCACCAGAAGAACTACGAAGAAAACTGATAAATAAACACTGACTCCTTCATGTATTCTATTAAGATTATACTTTTTTGGGGGCCAAACTGTCCCATCTTCAGATCTGTGTGTTTAAAATTACAAAGAGAAAACTATTCAAAGTACACATAACTGTGAGAATGGGAGATTGTGGGTTATTCCTTTCCAAATATGGGAAAGGAAGATTCGTAAAAATCTTTCCTAGTCAGTTCGCAGACTAAGGCGTGCTGAAATTAATTTATCTTCCGAGTGGTCAAAGATAAAAATAGTTGACTGGGAATTTTAGGAGGTTTTATATTCAAACATTTAACGGTAATGTGAGCCAACAATGGAGTTAGGCATTAAATCAATCTAATGACAGTTTAGAGCAGGGGTGTCCAACCTTTTTGTTTCTCTGGGCCCCATTGGAAGAAGTCAAGGAGTTTTGGGCCACAAGTATATATAATATATACTTGTGGCCCAATATACAAGTATATTTAAGGACTTACATGTGTAGATAATAATAATAAATATTATAACTTTATCAAGAAAAAANAAAAAAAAAAAAAAAAAAAAAAAAAAAAAAAAAAAAAAAAAAAAAAAAAAAAAAAAAAAAAAAAAAAAAAAAAAAAAAAAAAAAAAAAAAAAAAAAAAAAAAAAAAAAAAAAAAAAAAAAAAAAAAAAAAAAAAAAAAAAAAAAAAAAAAAAAAAAAAAAAAAAAAAAAAAAAAAAAAAAAAAAAAAAAAAAAAAAAAAAAAAAAAAAAAAAAAAAAAAAAAAAAAAAAAAAAAAAAAAAAAAAAAAAAAAAAAAAAAAAAAAAAAAAAAAAAAAAAAAAAAAAAAAAAAAAAAAAAAAAAAAAAAAAAAAAAAAAAAAAAAAAAAAAAAAAAAAAAAAAAAAAAAAAAAAAAAAAAAAAAAAAAAAAAAAAAAAAAAAAAAAAAAAAAAAAAAAAAAAAAAAAAAAAAAAAAAAAAAAAAAAAAAAAAAAAAAAAAAAAAAAAAAAAAAAAAAAAAAAAAAAAAAAAAAAAAAAAAAAAAAAAAAAAAAAAAAAAAAAAAAAAAAAAAAAAAAAAAAAAAAAAAAAAAAAAAAAAAAAAAAAAAAAAAAAAAAAAAAAAAAAAAAAAAAAAAAAAAAAAAAAAAAAAAAAAAAAAAAAAAAAAAAAAAAAAAAAAAAAAAAAAAAAAAAAAAAAAAAAAAAAAAAAAAAAAAAAAAAAAAAAAAAAAAAAAAAAAAAAAAAAAAAAAAAAAAAAAAAAAAAAAAAAAAAAAAAAAAAAAAAAAAAAAAAAAAAAAAAAAAAAAAAAAAAAAAAAAAAAAAAAAAAAAAAAAAAAAAAAAAAAAAAAAAAAAAAAAAAAAAAAAAAAAAAAAAAAAAAAAAAAAAAAAAAAAAAAAAAAAAAAAAAAAAAAAAAAAAAAAAAAAAAAAAAAAAAAAAAAAAAAAAAAAAAAAAAAAAAAAAAAAAAAAAAAAAAAAAAAAAAAAAAAAAAAAAAAAAAAAAAAAAAAAAAAAAAAAAAAAAAAAAAAAAAAAAAAAAAAAAAAAAAAAAAAAAAAAAAAAAAAAAAAAAAAAAAAAAAAAAAAAAAAAAAAAAAAAAAAAAAAAAAAAAAAAAAAAAAAAAAAAAAAAAAAAAAAAAAAAAAAAAAAAAAAAAAAAAAAAAAAAAAAAAAAAAAAAAAAAAAAAAAAAAAAAAAAAAAAAAAAAAAAAAAAAAAAAAAAAAAAAAAAAAAAAAAAAAAAAAAAAAAAAAAAAAAAAAAAAAAAAAAAAAAAAAAAAAAAAAAAAAAAAAAAAAAAAAAAAAAAAAAAAAAAAAAAAAAAAAAAAAAAAAAAAAAAAAAAAAAAAAAAAAAAAAAAAAAAAAAAAAAAAAAAAAAAAAAAAAAAAAAAAAAAAAAAAAAAAAAAAAAAAAAAAAAAAAAAAAAAAAAAAAAAAAAAAAAAAAAAAAAAAAAAAAAAAAAAAAAAAAAAAAAAAAAAAAAAAAAAAAAAAAAAAAAAAAAAAAAAAAAAAAAAAAAAAAAAAAAAAAAAAAAAAAAAAAAAAAAAAAAAAAAAAAAAAAAAAAAAAAAAAAAAAAAAAAAAAAAAAAAAAAAAAAAAAAAAAAAAAAAAAAAAAAAAAAAAAAAAAAAAAAAAAAAAAAAAAAAAAAAAAAAAAAAAAAAAAAAAAAAAAAAAAAAAAAAAAAAAAAAAAAAAAAAAAAAAAAAAAAAAAAAAAAAAAAAAAAAAAAAAAAAAAAAAAAAAAAAAAAAAAAAAAAAAAAAAAAAAAAAAAAAAAAAAAAAAAAAAAAAAAAAAAAAAAAAAAAAAAAAAAAAAAAAAAAAAAAAAAAAAAAAAAAAAAAAAAAAAAAAAAAAAAAAAAAAAAAAAAAAAAAAAAAAAAAAAAAAAAAAAAAAAAAAAAAAAAAAAAAAAAAAAAAAAAAAAAAAAAAAAAAAAAAAAAAAAAAAAAAAAAAAAAAAAAAAAAAAAAAAAAAAAAAAAAAAAAAAAAAAAAAAAAAAAAAAAAAAAAAAAAAAAAAAAAAAAAAAAAAAAAAAAAAAAAAAAAAAAAAAAAAAAAAAAAAAAAAAAAAAAAAAAAAAAAAAAAAAAAAAAAAAAAAAAAAAAAAAAAAAAAAAAAAAAAAAAAAAAAAAAAAAAAAAAAAAAAAAAAAAAAAAAAAAAAAAAAAAAAAAAAAAAAAAAAAAAAAAAAAAAAAAAAAAAAAAAAAAAAAAAAAAAAAAAAAAAAAAAAAAAAAAAAAAAAAAAAAAAAAAAAAAAAAAAAAAAAAAAAAAAAAAAAAAAAAAAAAAAAAAAAAAAAAAAAAAAAAAAAAAAAAAAAAAAAAAAAAAAAAAAAAAGATAGAGAAAATAAAAAGACGGACAATCCATAGCTTAGATAATGTTGATAATTCAAAATCTCAAAAAGAATTAAATTCTGAAGCTTCTGCTTCTGGAGACGATCAAGATGGAGGATAATCTCTGAGTTTTTCTAATTTATTTGATGAATTAACTTCTGTTGAACGAAAGAATAAATAAAAGCATGTTTTTAAAAGGAAGAAAAAACAAAACAAATGAACAAACGTTTCGATCAAGAATTAGAATAATATTTACATTTACCTCTTATACAAAGACATAGCGACCCATTTTTTTGGTGGAAAATTCAAAAGAAGTTTTTTTCTAATTTAAGCAAAATAGCTATGAAATATCTAAGTCCCTCAGCATCTTCCATTGAAAGTGAAAGAATTTTCAGAGTTGGAGGTAACATNTTTTAATTATTGCCAAATGATATGCTAGATTATTTATTGGATTACTTTAAGATTAATTTAATAATTAGATATAAAGAAATTTGTAATTATTAAATTAACCTTAATATATTCCAATAAATAATCTTGCAGTTCATTTGGCAATACTAACTGAAGTGCGTCATATATGTTGTTAATTTCTATTGTATATTTTCTGTGGTTTTAATATTTTAAATAAAAAAAAAATTATAATGGAAAATAATAAATTATATAATTTTCTGAGAATAGATATCCTTTATAACATTTAACCCAATTGTTCAATTTTTATACATATTTTTAGAAACATATTGTCTGAAAATCAAGGGCTAATATGAAATTGTATACATCAATACAAATACAATATCATTTAAGAAACAATGTTAACTACCAGAATTTAATTGTAATCTTCTTGCCTCCAATAAATTATTTAATTATCTTAAACTTCCAATTGGGGGAGATATTGGAGACTTATCAAATTGGAGTATCAAAATAATGGAGATCACATCTTTAAAAACCAATTTTATTAGTGGAATGTATTTTGGTCCTATATAATTCCTCATACATAGTTACTGACCTGTTTAATACAGAGTAACATAAGGAATTGTTTGTAGATTATATAGAAGAATTTTAACCAGATGGCTAAAGAGGCAGTTAGCAATGTATATCCAATGTAAATTTAATAATAATAAAATAATGCAAGTATCAATTTTTATATAAAAGTGGCTGAAGAGGGTCTGTGTATGACCTAACTGCATTTCACTAATAAAATTGGTTTTTAAAGATGTGATCTCTCTTATTTTGATGCTCCAATGAGTCTCCAACTCTCTTTGATGCTCCAACAGTTTAATGAGTCGCCAATATCTTCACCAATTGGAAGTTTGAGATAATTAAGAATAATGCTAGTTATATTGTGAGATCTGAAAGGGCCCTGGGTCTAAATTAATAATTTCAGAATAATATTAAATTTTTTATAAAATATTCTTTCATTTGGGTGAGAAAAATAACATTTTACAGTGGGAAAGATAGATAACAGATGCTACTTCCTTCTAGGGAAGTTAGAACATCCTCTGTTTTTCCCTTATCTGCTAAAAATCTCGCTTCAATGGGAAATTTTTATCCCTCAAATATTCTTCTTTTTGTCCGTTCCCACGGAAGAATCTTTGTATGATGATTGGTCACCGATCTTCAGATATAGAGGAAATTTATCCGAATTCGGGGAGTTCATCGACAGACTGGGAAGAGTCAGGACTCCACACATATTTCTCCTGATGGCCAATGCCCTTAGTCGAATCACATAGAATGAATCTAGAGTTAGCGCTTAGAAGATATACTTTAATTTTGTGCATATTTTGATCTCCCGTGGAATGAAGTTTGAACTTTATAAAGGAAGTGCTACAGAGAAGAAGACGAACGACAACGAAACCAGGTTGTATGTTTAATAGCGATATTGTAAGCTCTCTCTCTCGATCTTGTATCGGTTAAAGCAGTGGTTCCCAATTAGTTTTTCCTGCGTACCACTTCAAGAAAGAGCTCAAACTCGCATACCCCCTTATAGCAGAAATTTGTATTAATCCATACTAATATTATAAATTCGAAGATAATTCTGTCTGTCTGTCACCTTTTCACGTCTAAACTGCTGAACAGGTTTTAATAAAATTTGGCGCAGAGATAGCTTACACGTTGGAGATGGACATAGACTACATTTTACTGCGAGAAAATATCTTATTCCAACGAGAAAATTCAATATAATGCGGGCGAAGCCATGGGTAGACAGCTAGTGAAAACTAGAATAAATATTTTTTACATTTATTGCCTTTAAAATACAATTCTAATAATAATGAAAATGACATACAGTTATTTAATTTTAATGTGACAAATGTGCACGATTATCTTCGCACAACTTTGTAAAACCTGGTGGCTTTTTGGTCAGCTTCAGTCTCGAGTCATCTTCGAGTCGAAGTCAGTGACGTTGTTTAATTTCGTGTTTGTCATGACCGAAAATCCGCTCTCGCAGAGGTATTTTGTGCAAAATGGTAGTATATATTTTATTGCCGTTTCGCCGACATAATAATAATGATAATTCTACAATTAACACAAATTGTGTTAATTGTACAAGTTTTGTTTCTTGCGTAAGAATTTTATTTAGGTATTGTCACAAATGCATTTTTTAAATGAAATTTCGAGAATATTTTTAGTTATAAATACACGAATTTGTGCATTCGACATCGTGTTATAAATTGCCGAATTTTTGACGGTCCACCCATTATTTTTTTGATTGCTTCATGTCGTGCATTTAAATTTTAAATCGACTGATTTTAGATTGCCGCGCGTACCCCTTCATGCAATTTCGCGTACCCATGGGGGTACGCGTACCACTAATTGGGAATCACTGGGTTAAAGGATAAGTTCGTATATCTCTCGACTTTTATATATATATATATATATATTGTGATTTGAATTAATTGTCTCTCATTCGTTTGCTTATTATATTGGTATTAATCCGTTAGTGTATAGTCATAATTATATATATGATTGATTAAATTTACCCTTGTTTATTTGTTAAAGGATGTCTCATTATTATTATTTCTTGAATCAGATCTACTGTATAAATTTCACGCGTGTTTATCTACGTTACGCAAGTAGATAAACTGGTGTTGGGACCTGACAAGAGCTATAATTCACCCTCTAGATTGTTTATAAACATTTTTCTTGCCCTCCTATAAAAAGTTTTGAAAACCGATCACGTGATTGTGCGCCAGTAAGTGATATAGGTAACATACCTATACCCTTGGCTACTCACAATATTTAAATGTTTCCTGACTTATAACACATATTTTTTAGACAGATTTTTAGAGATATGTGAAACTAATGTAGAAATATGTCTACAGTTATTAAGTATTATAAATTTATCAAAACTTTTGTATGAATATATATAACTATAACTTAAGTGTATCACAAAATTAATGTAAAATATCTTTTGATTCTATGTCACGACTTGGTGCATTTATAGACACTTGGCAAATAATTCCATCACCTACATTTACTTCTTACAGAAACGCGTTTCGGGCTTTCGCCCCTCTTCAGTCTGTTACGTCGATAGTTGTGACTTGTGTGTCCGTACTTCCCGCTCCCTTCCCCTCCCCTCTTTTTTCCCGACTTGACGGACTCCCCCGCATGCCTCGTAATTTGTAACATTACCCTTCTCCGAGTGTTGCACACAGCCTCGCCTGCGACTGTATAAACATTCTATTTTATTTTAATAATTGAAGCCAGTTTTTATGGATGTCGATGCTAAGGTTCTTGTTAATATTATTTTTGTCTATGGTAATTTCGTAGCTTTCTTTGAATTTCCTTTTGTACCAATTTTTTTCTTTGTGTACTATTGTTGCATCCTTTTTATCTATTTTGCAGTTGTGGGTCGTGCAGTGTTCGTAAAAAACTGAGTTGATTCTGTTATACTTCAGGTCTGCGATGTGTTCTTTTAGTCTTGTTTCTAATTTTCTTTTTGTTTCACCGATGTATACTTTTGGGGGTTCGCATGTGCAAGGTATTTTATAGACGACTTCGGTAGTGCTGTATTTGTCTGGTTGTTTATTTCTGTCGGGTACAGTCTTCCGGATTCTTTTTTGCAGGTTGTTATAGGTTGGGGCTAGCTTTATATCTATTTTTTCAAAGCTTTTGTTTACTTGTTCAAAGAAGCCACGGATGTAAGGGAAGGGTATGTATCTTACGGTGTTTCTTTCGTTTTGTTTATTTACCAGCCTTTTGTTGTTCATTTTTCTTTCCCAGTTGTTTAGCATTCGTTTTGGATAGCCGTTTAGTAGGAATTTTGTTCGCAGTTCGTTGAGGTGTTTTTCCTTCGTCGGTAGTGAGCTTGTTCTGTTCATGATCTTTTTATATTCAATGATGAATATGTTTTCTTTTATGTACTGCGGGATGTTTGAGTTGTAGTTTAGCACTTTCCTGATCTCGCATGGTTTTGTGTATGGCTCGAAGACGGTTTCGACACGGTTTCGACAAATAAGTAAAATATCTTCCTATTTTCTGAGTTTTGTTGCTAAAGAATAAGTTTTGGACTTTGGAAAATGGTTTTGAGATAATTAATGAATTTATATTTTATAAAGCAAATTGAATTATAAATTAAAATTTTACAAATATGTCTGTATTTGTAATTAAGGATGCACCGATAAGCAAAATCACCGATTACCAATTAATCGGTCACGCATTATCGGCCAATACCGATTAATCGGCTGTTTTGTGTTAATAATTAATTATGGATGGCCGGATGACCGAGCAGCCAAGGTGGCAGCCCACCGCTCTGGGGGACCTGGGATCGAATCCGGATGGGTCAAGGAATCCCCAGGAATTTTTCGGGGGTGGTCCGTTTGGATATGTCGGGCCTCGTCCCTCACCACCCGGTCACCCCATTTGTGGGCCTGNTATGTGCTTTAAACGCTTTTCTAGTGATATTACGACTTCAATATTTGTGGCAGACAGACGTAAAGTCGAATAAAATGACTTAAACTTGATTTTTATTTTTCCATATACTTTTTTGACAAACGACGTATAATTGGGAATGACGTAACTCAAAACGACATAAGTCGAGGTATACCTGTACTAGTTTGGCCTGAAATCGGGTTTGGCCGGTAACATATACTGTGCTTCCCCAAAAATAAGACAGTGTCTTATATTAATTTTTGCTCTGAAAAACGCACTAGGTCTTATTTTCAGGAAATGTCTTTTTTTTTCCATGAAGAAGAATTCACATTTATTATTGAACAAAAAACTCCCAAGTCGAACTTAGATGAGAGTGACGTATATTTGGTCGTGTCGAACTGAACTTACGAAGTTCCCGTGCTGGAGTGGACTTCCCACTCTTGCTTCAACTTAACTTTTTTATAGTGTCGACATCGGGCTCGATGACCAATTAGTGCTTACTGAACCATAACACTNTCATTATATAATTTAAATATAATTTAATTTTTAGATATAATTTAATACAATAAGATATAATTTAATTTTTTATAGATAAGTAGCTCTGCTTTACCTGGGACGACGCGATACGTGACAAGTCGCATTATTTTAATTAAAGATATGATTGCTATTCCTTTCATTATATTGTTAAATGTGATGCAGAAAGCTTTGTTATTTTATGACTTTCATCATTAAACATTATAAGAGTTATTCTAACTGTAAATTACACACAGTTGGTTTTCTGTTTACTACTTGAACTTTTCCTAAAAACTGTGTGATAAGTCCTTAACATTAGCCGTCATGCATGCGATAACCATATGAATCGAATAATAAGAAAAAGTAATTTCCTGTAAATCTTAGAAATTCAGAGAACAAACATTCCTTTGAATTAAGTCCCTAAACTATATTAGCTATAGACATTTGATGTTGATTAGACAAATACTTTTATAAATTTTATTTGTAGGTTTTTGTCGTTATAAAATTTATAAATTTATTCGAGAAGTTCGACTACTTTGCAATACTTGGCTGCTTTACAGGGATAGATGATTTACAGAGAGGCCATACAGAGAGGCTTAACAGGGAAAAAAGAAGGAAAAATCCAGACGACAATTTGTTTTGGCTGAAGAAGACATCAATATTAAACCTTTCAAGTAGGTCTCGACCTAATATTCCCTCATAGGGATTTGTGATAGAGGGCTCNTCCAAAATGGACAATAAGAAAAACGTCTAATGAAATTAATAAATCGTTTCATTATTTCCTATGAAAAACTATGTGTAAATAATATAAACACATAAGCTTTAAAAAAGTATTTACATCTTAATGTGTTCAATTTATAATAAGGTAAAACTGAAATACCATCTAGTGTTCAATGTGGGAAGAATTTAGTATTTATATAACAAGTAAACCGGTAAAACTAAAGAAATAAAAGTTGCTAAAATATAGAAAAATTTGCAAACAAAAATGCAATACACTTGAAAACTTTAAAGAATAAAAGGTATGAAATGCTTCTCTGTACGTTTATCAGGTGAGCCTACCTCATAGATAAAGTTATATAAATAAAAAATGAAAGAAATTAAATATAAAACTGAAACAATATTTTTGGAGTTAAATCAAATATATATTTTAAAAAATTGTTTTTTTACTGAAACTTGAATCTGAGTTTTTTCCACTTTCTTACTTTATTAAAAGTACAAAAAGTCAGTGGTTTACATATGATTTGAAGTACCATTTTACTACTTGTTAATTTTTGTAAATTTATAACATTTGTCCATATAAAAAGAACTACTTTAGTAAATGAAGTTTATATATTAACTTCCATCAAATAAAAAAAAAATAGAAAAATATTCCCATTACATGTGCATATAATTAACGTAATTTAGAAAAACCAGTCAGACAAGTTTTCTAAGGAAAAATTTTTTTATCTATTGAATAAAATGTGATTTTTTTTTAATGCCGAATTAACTACAGTTTGGTGTTCGTATTCACATGTTATAAACACGTACCGATAATCATTATCGAAAACGTAACTAAAATAACATTAAAATAATTTTAAGTGTTATTTAAATTCGCATAGTCTTCTCCTGATTTAGTTTTATTTTTATAGTTCGATTTATAAATTTAAAAAATGATTAGTTTACTTTGGAAAACCCGTAGAAATTATTCGTGGATTGGCCAGGGCGAAAGCTTGCCCAATGAAAAGTTGGCTTCTTAGAAAATTAGACAATATGCTAAAAATGTACACGATCCTTAAGTAGCTTAAAAATTTAAATTAATAGAAGCTCTAATATTATTATTATATTATAAAATTTATGCTGTATTAATCTAACGAAATCAATTTTCGTGGATACTTTATATTTTATTTAAAAATTCTTAGAAAAGGACACTTCAATAAATTTAGATACTAAAATGATAACCTGGCAGTCATTTGCAAGCAACATTTCCCGACATATCGTGAGCCTCTCATTACTGTATTTACTAATCGAATAATATTAATCGATCTTTTGTAAGAGATTTTATCGTCCTACTGAGTGAAGTACAGAAAACAATATTCTAGCACATCTTAACGAATTGACAAAAACTTACAACTTTCTCTACACCTGAACCTCGGTTAGAATAACAGATCTAGGGCATACAGTCAAACGACCTGCTTGCCTTTTTAGTCAGACACCCGTGACAATAAGTATAGGTTTCAAAAATGAAGTTGTAAAAACTACAGCCCTGCATTGTCACAATGCCGTGCTGCAATTTTTTTTTATCATATTTTTAATTTACTTCATTTAAAATACATGGTATACGCCTGAAATTAGTTGTGGCTGACCCCAGTACGTCATGTTTTCTTTACCAATTGAGTCATGCCAGTGATGTATCTAATAACGTTCAAGAGAAAATATATGAATTGAAATTACGTGACTTCCAGTTGGCATCGAAAGCTCCAATATAGTTAAACGGAGCCTTCTGCTCCTGAGAATTCCAATCCTGATCGCGAGTTTTAAATGGATATTCTGCAAAAAGAAAAAGGTATCTTTGAACAAAAATTCGATAAAGGTATAGAGAAAGGTACTGAGAAAAATAATCGAAGTGGCAAAAAACCTACCTAAAGCTGGCTTTAAGTAGGTTTTTTGCCACTATGCTACAACTATCTATCACCGCTCTCGAGATAAAGGAGAGAGAGAGAGAGAAACTCAGACAGACCACATGTCGTCTGTCTGAGTTTCTCTCTCTCTTTCTCTCTCCCTTGTACCCCTATAAATTGTACCCCTATGAATTCTCACTGTCGCGACAGTGGGAATTTATAGGGGTACAATTTTTTTTTAAAATTGCAGTAGAATCACATATTTGAAGCGGGAAGTGACTACATATTTTTTAAAGTATGACTACGTATTTTTATCAGGGTTATTTATCAAGCTAACTGATCTTATCTGATAAAAAAAACATTGAAAGATTTTATATAAACAACACTTTTACAATTACTCTTCGACCTATTTAAGCAACACGAAATTTATAAATGAATTTATAACAAGTGATTCTTTTTATCACTTAAATAAACTTCACAAATAAACCAGACGGCTTTACGCACTTGAATGTACTTTATAATGATGATGTTGTTTCAAAAACTGTGTCGAGAATAACCGTAATCAATATACTTAACTTCATCATATATTTAGTGAATTAAATAAAAATTATGTAAAGAATGTTTCTATATGAGATGAATGTTTCTATATGAGAAATTAAGAGATACAAGAAATAATGCAAACATTATCAAAAATTCGACAATTTACATGTCGAAGGCGTAAGTTTCTATCTTTATATAATTTAAAAGATTTTCCATAATTTTATAAAATAAATGCCCGAATAATGTTACAAAATGAACGAAAACTTTACAAGTTGGCCAGTTTGCAAGTTGGCCAGTTTATAATTGGATTAGCGGAAATTATGAAGATGTGTCGTGCAATATTAAAAGATAATAAACTCTACACTGATCGTGAAAGAAAACGCTTGTTTCTCCAATTACAAACGTAAAACTTGAAACTTGAACTAAGTGAAAGTTGATATGTTTATTTCTTTGCTTTTTCGAATATAATTACAACAAAATAAATATAAAAAGACGTTGAAACGAAGAAAACTGATTGAAATAAAAGATATAATTGTAATTTTTCCTAAATTATTACCGTAACTTTATTTTAAAGTTATAAAACTTTAAAATAAAAAACGCTAAAATAAAATGCTATATAAGCAAGGATAAATAAGTGATTCTCGATTAGTTTTATCGAGTAAAACAGTACATGCATTCGTAAATTTAAATTACTTTTTCTGTACTATATTAAAAACTAAAATTTATTTGTTTGTAAGCTTAAAATAGATTCTTATTAACCATATATTATTAAAAATGCATTAATAAATAAAATACAGAACGGGAATTGGTAATTTATGGTTTAGCCTAGTGGCAAGTAGATTCGGAGACAAGTAAATTTGACTTGTGTCGTTTTTTGACTTAAGTTGTTCTCCTGGAACCAATTATTGACGTAAGGCGAGGTATACCTGTATTGATTCAATTTCTACACTCTCAGACATTCATACATTAGTTTATGCTGGGGCAGTCATAGTAGTGACACGCCATGGACTGAAAATACAATCGCAGACAGATACAGACAAAACACAATTCTATCACAAGCCTGTCTGGCAGAGAAGAATAGAAACTCAAATAAATGACATTAGACAGCAATTAGGCAGATTGACACAATACACTAAAAACAACATAACATCCAAATTAAGAAACAACTCAAAAACATTTTCAAGAAAATCAAAACATGAAGAACACATATATTACAGAATACATTGATACATTCAGTGTTCCTATGCACCTGGAAAGGCAGGGATTCACATTAGTGTTCCAAAAAAGTCATAGAAAGTCAGGGATTTGTTAAAAATTGTCAAAAAGTCGGGGAATCAGGATTTGTTTCCTTGGTTGCCTTGTTGATTTTGTTTGCTGATAACATGACTAACCAAGTGTGGCTGTCTGCAGGTAGCAATAAGTATTGTAGTATAATGCAACTTATGAAAAGGGAGTGCAGAATAATTTCAGGATCCAAAATTTCACCAAAACATACACAAAATTTTCCCCAAAATTATAGCACACAAAATATACAGGCATACAACAATATCAAATGTTAGTTTTAAATTTTAAAATACTTTCAGATTTTAAACTGCTTTATTAGTTATGCAGTATTATAAGTTTGAGAGAAAAATCTAATACAGTAGAGCCTCGAAAACTCGGCACTCGATAACCCTGCACTCCAGATAACTCGGCCACACCCTGGCAGGGCAAAAAAGTCCTTAGTTAATTAATTTTCATTATAGACAGCTTTATGCCTCATAAAGTATTTTTCTGAGGTCTGTCTTATCAAGTAAATTACTGTACACAGTGTATTCATTAATTTTCATTTTCATGTAGTAAAGGCTCTATGCCTTCANATTTTCACATTTTCACTTTGCGGTCCTTCTCTGTTCTTTTTCCATTATTTACATGTGTATATCATTTCATTGTTATCCACATTTGATATCATCACTTATCACATACTGCCATGATGCTTATGTCTGTCCGCTACAACTGTTAAGAATTAACACAATTGGCAAAGCATAGTGACAGTGGGCCAATACACAGCAAGGTGCCCAATCCTTGCCATAATGCAGTTTGCGTGCCAATTTTCATACATGTGTTAATCAAGCCGAATAGTTTGGCTGAATATTTGGTATTTTGCCTGAGGCCAAATATACTATTCTTTGCATCATTAGTAATAATACATTTAAACAATTAATTAAAAAAAAAATTCTGATTTATTATAAAACTTTAAAAATGCTTAAATTACCTTTACCTTCTATCATTTGCTTGTAGTTTACGCAGTCTTTTGACAAAGTCTACAAATTTCATATCGAAACGTTCCGTCGGTGCAGTGAAATCCAAACAGTGCTCCTGAATTTTTGTATCATCGTAGTATTTAAACTTATGATTTTTTGATATATACACAGTGAAAGAACCATCCCCTAAATTTTTTTGTAGATAATCCAAATTCCATTTTAATGCAGAACTAACAAGATTTGTATCCGTTAACACCACAGGTTTCTGTAAAATAATTATAGTTATTAAGAATCAACATTTATATCAAATATTAAAGATATAATCATTTAAAAAATTTTAAATTAGTCTGATAATCATAGTCTTAAAACCTAAATGAATAACAAATTTTATCCAAATGTAGTAAAATCTCACTAATTCAAACTTCTCTATAGTCTGTCTATTGAATGAATCAACTTGTGTTTTAGCCAATGAGCATTCAGCCATTGATTGCTTAGTTGTGGAAGGTTACTTATAGATTCTTCCTTATTTGTTAAACATGTCACTGCCATTATAAACAGTGTTATGAAAACTTTATATTATAGTATTAGAATACAAGGAAATTCACTGTAATAGTTGTTAAATGTATGATTCTTTACAATTAATACATACTATAAAAAAATTAACACAATTAATGGAAAAGTCATTCTGCCATCTAGTGAGAGAAAATAAAATTCACACACTACCTGACATACTAAGCAAAAAATGCTGACATCATTAAAGAATGTGTTGACTGATTTAACTGAAGTAACATCATGCATGACATTGCTCTCAAGTTGATTCTTTCCATAGACAGACTAATTCTGATTGTATTGTATACTTTTTAAAAAATGAATTTGCCAATTCTAATGCAGGCATTAATAACTATTACCTTAACTTATGCATCAAGATGTAATCATGGAACAGTTAGAAAGGAATTGCAAACAACAATTAGCTCTTTTTAAGTCTAAATCAGTAAAGGTTGACAGTGGCAAGAATGATGATGCTGCTGCTGCTACTACTACTACTACTACTACAATCAATCAATCAATCAATCATTTTTAACTGTACAAACAAAGTACAGACCAACCCCACTGTTCATGAATTACCAGTTATACACATTCAGTTTACAATACACAGGAGAAATGAAGTACACTTGCATAAATGATGGATCTGAATATACATACATACAAATACATAAAGAAAATTTAAATATGATAAATAAATAAAATAAATAAATCAATGCATATATAAGGTAATAATTACATCAAGTATAACAACTATCTGATATAAATACAAACTTAAACCTAACTATATACATAATAAGCAAGATTACAAATAGATATGTTTATCATAGAAAGTAAGAATACAATTAATTAGGATATAGAGTACAATAGGTACATATAGTAGCATCTTGCCATGTTGAGGCTGGCAAACAAAAATACAGTTATAATTGATACATCAAAATGTGCAAAATGTTCACAAAATAGATGTCCAAATAGTGAAATGTAATTATCCATTAGATATGTATTGCAAAAGTTCAAAAGCTGCAAGGCAAACACAAAGTAATATTGCAGTTGCACATTTGCACAGTTGCAGAAACAAATGTGTCATTGATATTTACCTAAATATTAGATATAAAGAGTAGTGATCAATCTCCAGAGTAGTTAATTTATATAGTCAATTCTGTTCATATATTTTGTCCGTTCTCTGAGGTATGTTGGACACATTTTATCCATAGTATTGTGATTGTATTGCATTCTTTTTTTCTTTGAGACAGTTGACACATTTCGGTGTATCATTCTTCTTGGTACAGTTTTTAAAAAGATGGTTTTCACCACAGTGACTACAAGTTTGCACTGTAAAAGTACAATTCCTGGCAAAATGTCCAAAAGATAGACATTTATAACACTGAATCGTGGGGATATAGTCATACACTTGACAGGTTGACCAATGAATGTGAACATTTACTTCTTTAACAAGCTTTTCCCTTATTTCAGGTTTCACTTCAAAAACCCAAGAGAGGTAGTTTTCATTCTTTTGTTTGAGAGGAAATCTTACAGTAATTTTTTCAGCAAACATTTTATCAGTATAGTCTCGTAGAAAACATACATTTTGTTCATAAATATCTTTTATTAATTCATCTTTCATCACTGTTTTAGGAATGGATACAATTTTCATTAGTGGAAGTCGTGTTTTCGGTAAGCGTGAGGTAAGACCAGGAACTTGTTCTACAGACTCTTTAAAATATTTGACTTCATTGTGATCATTTAAGTCAACAGCGACTCCTCTGCTTTTCAGTTTCTGTATTCTATTTACCCCTACACCAAGTATATGTGGTTTCGTATGGCTTATTAGAAAATTTTTAGTTTGCTCTGAGGTAACACCCTTTTGTTCACTATAAACTAAAACTGTATGGGTAGGTGGTGGTGGTTCGCTTGCATTCAAGATTGGTTTAATACCTTTTTCAAAATATCCCTATAACAAAGGTTGCTATCTTTCTTTACACCAGATAGATCAGCAAAGTTATTCTTGTCTAGATTATTTGCAGTTTGTTGTATACCCGTTAAGATTTCCATAGATTTATCATTATAGTCATTCCTCTGTTTTTCCAAGTCAACTCTGGTGGTAAGTAGAGAAAATTTCTTATCGAGATATTCCATTATGCTATTTTTCTTTATGACTGTTTCAGCCAATTGTATTACACGGGTAAATTGTGTCAAAATGTACGAAGAATGGCACGCAACCCGAAGTTTACCATTTGGATTTTCTAAAGAATACTTTTTAATTTATGATGCCGTAGGCATTGTCATGAAAAGATTGCAATTCAGATTCCATACCGATCAAATGAGATAACAGTATTAATTATAATAAGATAATATAATAAGTACAGTGGTAACTCAGGATACGAACGCCCCAGCATGTGAAATTTTCAGGATATGACACGAAATTCAAACATATTTTTGCTTCACGATACGAACAAAAACTGACCATACAATGTTACATTAGTTTGCTGCGCCATTTTTTATTCACTTCTGTTCATTGGTCTCAGTCCGTGTGTTTGCTTCGTTGTGGAAGGATCTCGCTCGATAAAGGAAATTATGAGGTATTATCAGAAAGTGACTGATTTTATTGAAAAGAAACATCCCGNTCACTAGAAAAGTGTTAGAAGCACATAAAATCATGTTACTATACAATAAATAAGAATAAAAGTATATAAAATTATATTAAAAAAGATACATTTACAGTAAATGTTAATACTGTACATCATAAATCCTAGAGAATGAAATATGAAAACAGCTGTGATTCTGTGTTGTCGTCTTATTTAGCAGTCTTTATTGGTAAATTTAACATAAATTAGTTTATTTTCTACTATTGCAAAATAATTTTAATTACTGTATTTGTTATTTAACCTTAGAAAATCATTTTATTTTATGTCTTAGAGCAAACCACATTAACAAATAGAGTCTGCAGTGTACCGTAAACATTGCCAAATTGTAACATGTATATTTACAAGTATGTTCGTACTGTACATGTATTTGTAAATTTAGATAAATTTTAGTTTTTAATATAGTACAGGAAAAAAATAAATATGTTTGTAAGCTTAAAATAGATTCTTATTAACCATATATTAAAAGTGCATTTATAAATAAAATACAGAACTGGGAATGGTTATTTGTGGTTTAGCCTAGTGACGAATAAATTCGACTTACATCTTTTTTCGACTTAAGTCGCCTCTTGGAACCAATTGCTGATGTAAGCTTAATATTCCAAGAATAAAATATGATAAAAAATTCTAATACCTTCCCTTTTGTCATATTTTTTCACATATAAATACTATAAAATACAGTATATAAAAATCATAAAACAGTTTGAAACATTTGAAAAATTTTGAGAAATGACTTGATGCCAGTGTTTCCAATTAAATACTACTTACTTTAAATAAATACTACTTACTTTAAATATTTTGGTGGTAGTTTGCTTATTCCTGTATTTAGTAATTTTATATGTAAAAAAAAACTTTGCAAACCTCTGTCACCTGTAGATGAGTCTGGAAATTGATGGGTTAAGAGAAATAAACAGANGACCAATGAATGTGAACATTTACTTCTTTAACAAGCTTTTCCCTTATTTCAGGTTTCACTTCAAAAACCCAAGAGAGGTAGTTTTCATTCTTTTGTTTGAGAGGAAATCTTACAGTAATTTTTTCAGCAAACATTTTATCAGTATAGTCTCGTAGAAAACATACATTTTGTTCATAAATATCTTTTATTAATTCATCTTTCATCACTGTTTTAGGAATGGATACAATTTTCATTAGTGGAAGTCGTGTTTTCGGTAAGCGTGAGGTAAGACCAGGAACTTGTTCTACAGACTCTTTAAAATATTTGACTTCATCGTGATCATTTAAGTCAACAGCGACTCCTCTGCTTTTCAGTTTCTGTATTCTATTTACCCCTACACCAAGTATATGTGGTTTCGTATGGCTTATTAGAAAATTTTTAGTTTGCTCTGAGGTAACACCCTTTTGTTCACTATAAACTAAAACTGTATGGGTAGGTGGTGGTGGTTCGCTTGCATTCAAGATTGGTTTAATACCTTTTTCAAAATATCCCTATAACAAAGGTTGCTATCTTTCTTTACACCAGATAGATCAGCAAAGTTATTCTTGTCTAGATTATTTGCAGTTTGTTGTATACCCGTTAAGATTTCCATAGATTTATCATTATAGTCATTCCTCTGTTTTTCCAAGTCAACTCTGGTGGTAAGTAGAGAAAATTTCTTATCGAGATATTCCATTATGCTATTTTTCTTTATGACTGTTTCAGCCAATTGTATTACACGGGTAAATTGTGTCAAAATGTACGAAGAATGGCACGCAACCCGAAGTTTACCATTTGGATTTTCTAAAGAATACTTTTTAATTTATGATGCCGTAGGCATTGTCATGAAAAGATTGCAATTCAGATTCCATACCGATCAAATGAGATAACAGTATTAATTATAATAAGTATAAATAAAAGTAAACAAAATATGCTTTAAAAATTAATTTCTTCAAGTAAGTTAATTTTATTGTTTTAAAAATACGTTAATCGTCTTGCTTATTTAACAAGGAGTCCAAAAATATATAATATTGCAATCGTATTATAAATAGAAACAAAAAAAAAGCGTCATTTCCGTTGAAAGTTCTAGAAGTTGAGAAATGTTGAATTCAGTAGAATTACAATAATTTAAATTCTAATTAAGATATGAATATGAAATTTTCAGAATATGTAATATTTGGTGTCCGAAAAAAAGTGATCAAACAATTTTTAAAAATTTTAATCCAGAAGCCCGGTACTGTACTCCAAAAATATGCTACTACTACAGTACTACTAAAACTACATATATGGTCAACAATCAAAACAAAGAAACCAAAACCAGACTATTAGAAACTATAAGCCTGTACTGCTTCATAACAGAAATGCAAGCAAAACCATGTAACGAGTGTGCTAAAGACAGTACTTACAAGTCAAAGGAAAAGAAGTTTTTGTATTTGAAACAAAAATGGTGATATGAAGTGTTATAATTAGAACAAACGTTTAGAAACGTTAAAAATTGAATGATTACAATAAAAACATTACAACCAGTTTGAGGACGTCGAGAACTAATTTGGCTCAATGCGCGTAATCTCTTGAACTAAATATTGCTAGTTCTTTGTACTTTACGGGAAAAAATCGTCCATTGCAATCTTCGAATGAATACGAATAATTTTAGAGATTTAATCCAGAATTTAAAAGGTATGAATGCTATATAATTTTTTGCTATAATGATTGTGACAACAATTGGAATTCGATCGAAACAATGAAAATTGGAATTCTTCAATGAAGAAAAAAAATGTATTGGTATGTATCTAGAGACTGCCCTAAACCTAAAGTCACAATTGCTTGTAGAAGTGTGGTGAGAAAGATCATACCCAAAGAAAGTGTACCAAGGAATCCAGAGATAGACATTTAACAACTTAACAGTTAATCCAGATATTATAGACTCAATTTTAAATGTAGTACCTGTAACTTATAAGACAACAGTTATAAATGGGCAAATAATTTGCAGAACAATAGACACCAGAAGCAGCAGTTGTCTCTTAAAGGAAAGTGTGACTAGTGAACTGAATTTGCAGTTAGGTTCAGATGACAATTATTCAGTTTTGGCAATGAATATACTCCAGTAGCTAGGGCTCTTGGGGAAACAGTTGTTGACATACAAATTGACAAAGTGATTGGGAAAAATATTACAGTGCTTATAGTTAATGACAATTCTCATCTGTAATATATTAGTAGGGAGAACACAGGCAAATTTACCCTATATAGCATACACTCCGATATAAGAAATCTCGTATTTTGGTTATGCAAACAAAAATGTTTTCTTTCAGATGCATAGTAGTTTTAATACACACCAGATTAAGTTAAAGGCAGAGAAAACAGCCAATGTCAAAAGCGATTACCGACGAGTTGGATAATGGCTTGATTTTAATATAGAGAACAGAAGAAAACTTAAACTGTGTCACAGAAGTAGCAAACAAGAGTATCATTTTGCCCATTATTTGTGCCGGAGATCTGAAAGTAACATTCAAGCAAGGTCAGTGTGTAGGTAGAGAAGCAAATGTTACAGAAGATAATATTTTTATACCCCTAAAGCCTAAAGCAGTGGACAAAGAGAAAGTTGCATTTAATAATGTAAAAGTTAAATCAAAAATTGAAATTTCCACAGAAGACAAAATTTGATAAATATACAAGTGACAACAACCGTCAAGCAATTACTACATTGATTAATAACTATACGAACCGTTTTGCATGTAGTCTAAGCAAACTCCAACAGATTTTACAGCAAAAAAACATAAAAAACCAAGATTAGTAAACCCGTAAGACAGTGACGTGCTGTGACAAATGATGATAGGAAAGCCGTACAGGCCCCGGATAGAATCATTGCAAGCGTTATGCGATATTTTGGCACGTAGAATACACCAGCTAAACCGCACGAGGTTAGTGCTCTGTAAAGCGCATACACGAATGCCTGTAATCCGGCTGCTTTACGCCATTCAAATATTTTTGCCGCGGAAGCCATCCCGCATTCAACGATACAGCACTTCCATTAAGAATATGCATATATAGATTTATATTCAAATATACAATAACAATCTTATCATTATTTTTCACACATATAGAAATTTGTAATAAAATATTAATTTTAAGTAATTCAAAGTACATTAAAATATGAAAATAATCGCACGATACGTATTTATATTTTAGAAAATACAAGGGAAGCGGTGCTGCCACAGCTTCCACTGACAGCACACCACTGCCTTACAGTCACATCAGTATAAAACTAGTGCAGCCGAAATTGCTATAAGAGATATCGTCAGAGGTGCAAAAATTAAGGCCGGCAATACCACCTCGGTTTCTCCACTCTCTCCAATCGTAACCACGCAACATTCAAAGCATCCGCCGTGCCTCTCTCCACTCCAAAAAAGTGCAAACATCGAAGGAACACAAAATAATTTATCGTCGTCCACCGACATTAACATCCAAGACCGTCACTCGCCACATTTATAAATATTTTCGGTATACCATATTTTCATTTATATTTCGTCAAAGTTTCCGGAACGTTCCAACTTCTTTTCATTCCTCTTTCTCGTCTCGTCAATCATTTACTAAAATCACGTACAAAACATCTCGGCCGACACTGCGCTCCGAAATCGAAAAATGCTCCGACACGAGCCGAAGAACAAGCGAATCTTTTAGAGACGGAGCCAATATTTGCAGAAATAAGAAAAGTTCGTAAAAAAATTATTTAACCACAAAACCAAGGACGCCGCAGACGAAAAAACAGCATTTGGAACGGCAAACCATTTCAAACGCAACATCGTCATCTCCGGAAGACGAATTCGTAGAAATAAAAACCCACAACCAAAATCATTTTTTTTAAATAACTAAAACAGAGGATTTAAACGAACAAAGAAAACATCGTACGGATCTGTTCAATTCTTAACGACGAAAATAGCGGTGGCATTGGCGGGAACGAACTCAAAAACTCGAGGCACGATGGGCGGAGTCAGCCGGGACACGATATTATCCGGGTCCGGATCCGCACCGGAAGGACTCGCGACTCGTCGTACGGCTACAGAACGAACTGTCGACGAGAAACGAGACTGGAAGCCACTTTCGTGTTCTCGCCATTCTGATTATTTTCTGAGCTACCGAACGTCTCGCGGTCCGATTCGTCGGCAATACGGAATAAGCCAAAACAACTCTCGCGTATCTCGGACGTATCGCGATCCGCGAACAATTGGGGAGACCGGACGAAAATAACAAAACTTCGGCCATCGGAGCACGAATTCCTCGGAAACGGAAAGAGGGGAACCGTTCCGCCCAAATCGGACGGTTACGTAAAATAAAGGAGAAAAACTCATACCATATTTTCGATGAGCGCGTCGGCGTTGGGATCCAAACAGCTGAGACGAGGAATGGGCTCCAGGGGGAAGTCGTAGCTTTTTAACTCCGTTTGGGGGGATGCCATCTTATTAGCCCGGGTGGCGTCTCCGTCCGACCGCGCCACAAAAATACGGCCCGGAACTTATCCGGAAAAAATATTCGACCGCCGGCGATTACCGCAGCCTCGGTCGATTGCCCGTATCCGTAGACCTAAACCATCCGTTTAAGACAAACTGAAGACCAGAGGACGACGTAAACGTAGGTGGGTCGGCGATAACCAAATAAACCTGTGACGACGAAGGAACTGCTAAAAAATATAAAATTCAAAAAATCGACCGAAGCCCTCAGTTAAACGACGGGTACATGGCGTGACGCCACTGGCGACGCCCGACGGAAAAAGTAGAATTACGAAAATCGACGGTTTTAAACGACGGTGATTACGCGGTGCAGACCACCGCCGAACGCAATTAAATTAAATTTGCAAAAACTTCCGACTTTCCGTACAAACGAAACGCGGAAATTGTCCGCCGCCTTTTTTATATTAGAAAATGGTGCGATCGATAGGCGGCGCGAGGAACCCGTCGGATCCAAGGTCTATACTGGCGGGTAATTACAGAACGATTCCATAGCCGTAGTTCCAGTTTTAACCACGAGATGACACTAGTGTAGTAACGGTCAGATCAATGTTGCCACGTCTACCAAATTTTTGGTAGATCTACCGATTTTTGGTCCGATCTACCGATTGAAGCACCAAATCTACGAAAAGTTGACGATAATTCAAAACAGAAATTTTTATTTTCAATGTATCTAAAAATTCTCAATAAAACATTTCTTTGTACCTTCAATTCTCATATATTGTAAAAGACCCTTTTGGCATTCGTAGCAAAGCACAACCTGCCTTTCTTGGTCATGGAGCATCTGCCGAAATTAATTATGAACATTTGTCCCGACTCAAAAATTTCTCTCAAGGATTGGCATGTAGCAGAACCAAAACAACAGCCATTGTGAGGTACGTTACTGTTAACGAAGGTTTTCTTCAGGTTTGTGAAGATTTACGAAATAAGAAAATTTTCCCTTATCGTGGATAAATCAATGGATTAAAGCAAAATAAAACACTTATGGTTAGTTGTAAGGTATTTAAAAGATAACGCTATTCGAGATAGTTTTTTTTTGGTTAAATTAAACGCTTCTGATGCAACTACCTTACATTGCTGAAATGTTTAACCACAATAATATTCACTACAAAAACAATTTAATAGGGTTTGCATCCGATGGAGCTAATGTTACGATGGGAATTATAATAGCGTCATTCTTTGATGACACTATTAAAAAGTAATGTATTTAATTTATATACAGTAGAGCGTCGATTTTCCGAAAGTCAATCATCCGAAACGTCAATCATCCGAAAGAATTCCAGTCGGCAATTTAAATTTTCGCTAGTGCTGTGGCGCTTCAATCTTTGGCTATGTCTTGAGCTACTCAAATATTTTACATTTTTTATACTAAATTAACATCTGAAGTATAATTTTTTATTATTTTTATGTTTTTCAATATATTTATTTTGTTTGTACAAAATAAAAAAATAATTCTTAACGATACAATAGTCTTTGTTAGGCTTAACATCGACGAAAATTCAACGCGAAGCGACACGCAACGGAGAAAAATTTCAACATCGGATACGTTAAACTATTTTTTCGTACATAAATCGGTTATCCGAAATATCAGTTATACGAACAACTCCAGTCCCCAATTGATTCGGAAAATCGACGCTCTACTGTATTATAAAATGTATATGCGATTCGTTTCACTTGTGCGTGTCACAAATTACCTAAATATGTCGAAGATCTCAGCCGCAAAATTTACAATTATTTTAATTCTATTCCAAAAAAAGTTTGTGAATTCAGCCAATTTCAGCAATTTTGCAATATTGACTCACAAAATTCTACATTCATCCCAAACCAGATGGCTTTTAGTTCATGGTGTGGTAATTCGAATCTTAAAACAGTACGCTGCTCTAAAACTATATTTTGCTGATGCTGTCAACAGTAATGACATCCTTGCTGTAAATAATATACTGCAGAAATTAAATGATTCAGTTTCAAAATTATTTCTAGAATTTTTGGATTATGTCTTGCCTCTATTCAATATATTAAATGTAGAAATGCAATCTGAAGTCCCCAAAATTGCATGTTTTGTATGATGATATTTGCCTCGTTTTGCATTGAACACTGCACCCAAATTACTGCTAGATTTCCTCCTAAAAACAATTCTATAAAAAAATTTAGTTTTTTGAATCCAACCGTTGTTAAAATGGGACTATACATACAATTACAGATGTTGCCTCGTTATTTCCTAATCTCATAACTGATCGCGAGCTTCAAAGTTTAGATTCCGAATGGAGACTATTAAGAAATAATCAAGAAGAAATACAGTCGTTTAGCAATGATGTGCAAGTTTTCTGGCGAAATACAGTAGACCCCCTATAACACGATAGATACGTTCCGTGTTATATGAATTCCGTGTTGTACGAGTCACTTAACTACCTGAGCCAATCACAGCCAGGCACGTGTGCAATTTAGCGGCTACGGCTGTTTGAAAGGTTTTCTTCCATAAAATTAATCGATTCTAGACTAATTTGACTCAACATTTTCAAATCACATATAATTTTTTGGGAATAATCCATATAAACTATGCTATAAACAAAAAATTTTAGGATTACTTACCGAGTGCGCGCCGTTGCTTAAGCTTGTTTTCGTCGCGGAGCGGCTCATCGAACGGAAGGCGCGTGTTTCCTGATAAATTATTTTTCTGCAAAAACTCTGCTAAACTTTGAAGACTACATTAATCTATATATATATATATATGGACATGTATGTCCCTATATTTCACTTTTCCGCCAAAACTACACATCGCACGTGAATGGTGTTTGTATGTGGTGTCCACATACAAACACCAAGTCTCCATTCGTGCACTATGGTGGTTGCGTCTCGATAGCTATAAGGGTGCGGGAGATATGGGGCTGAAAGTGGTTGAAAGTGGTTTTCTATTTCGAATGTTATGTTCGAATTTGTTCGAATTAAATTCGAACATAAAATTCGAATATTGGTTCGATTATAAAACGATTGTAAACGTTCCAGAAACGTTGAAAATAGTTCGTTTGACTGGACGTGAACAGGAGACGTTCAGAAATAGAATTGGGACCAGATCTCTAATCAGAAACGGGGGATCTAATTCTTGCATTCTGTGAAAACGGGTAAGATTGGCTATAATGTAATTATCTTAATTTTCACCATCGTTACTTTTTGCCCACAAATAAAAACACAGCGAAGCGGGTCCTTGCAGCTAGATTCTAGATTACTTAGAAAAACAGTCTTTTGTGAGAACCAGAAATTTTGCGTTTTAAACTAAAATTTTTTTTATAAACTTTATAAAGACGGAACGAGAAAATAGAAAATTAAACGAGAAAAAGGAAAAATAAAATCAATAAAAACTCGATTCCTACGAGTTGGGTTCCTTGTTGAGATGAGTACATTTCTGTGTCACGATTGTGTCACCCGTCCCCTCATTGGACCAAGAAGATCGTCATCGCTGACGAAATCGGAGAAAAGTTCGAAAAAGAGGACTCGATATAAAAGGGCCAGGCATGATGAGTAAGGGTGTGGAAGTTATTATTGGTGCCTGTGTGTGCGCTCCGAACGTCTACCACCCGCCGAGATTCCGTAAACCAACACCTCCTTCTCAACTACAAGACTAGAAGACCTCAACGAAAATTTTTCTGCTCACCTGAAAAGAACTGTTCACCTAAAAAGAACTGTTGGACCTTTTGTGCTGATTTTGGACTTGAGCTCCTACAACCTAAGGTATTTATCCTGCCCGTGCACTATTGTACGCTCTCTCTTCGAGTAAACAAAACGCGCACCCGGTCGTTAATTTGGACTAAAAATTGAATAATAACTCATGTAGTTTATGTTTGCATTTTATTCGCTGATGTAAACCTAATTTAGATTATATATAAATAAACGGTTTTTATGTTTAAACTTCTGGAGTGCAGTTTCTTCCGTTTTTCTCTCAGTTCTCCATTCCGGGTCCAACCCTCATACCTATCCGCTCGCGCGAATTTGTGGTCTCTGTATCGACCGAAGGATATAGTGGTGTCATCCTGACGAGGTATCGAAGAGATATCGACCCTATGGTCACACTTTTATATATATATAAAACTATATTACATACAAATGTACGAACAAATAAAAACCCAGCGAAGCGGGTCCTTGCAGCTAGAACATAATTTGAACTTAACTATTTGAAATCGACGTATACTTAGAAATCCGCCATAAAGGTTATACTTGTTTTTATTTTACCTTTCAATCTTAGAGTCAAATAGAAACAGAAAGTAACTAGTAAAATCTTAAGGGATTACTTTAAAAATTATTAAACTATCGGATAAATATCGCTTTATATTAACACTTCCTGGTCCCGATTCTATTTCTGAACGTCTCCTGTTCACGTCCAGTCAAACGAACTATTTTCAACGTTTCTGGAACGTTTACGATCGTTCTATAATTGAACCAATATTCGAATTTTATGTTTGAATTTAATTCGAATATTGTTCGAACAAATTCGGACAAAACATTCGAAATAGAAAGCCACTTTCAACCACTTTCAGCCTCATATCTCCCGCACCCTTATAGCTATCGAGACGCAACCACCCCTATGCACGAATGGAGACTTGGGGCTCCTACCATATACAAACACCATTCACGTGCGATGTGTAGTTTTGGCGAAAAAGTGAAATACAGTATAGGGACATACATGTATCATCTATTTTGCATTGTATTATAGTTTTTAATAAAATAAATGACGAAAAAAATGTTATTGTTTATGTGCGATTTTGTCGATTACGTGAACATTTGGAGGAAGTAATGCACCGGTCAGGGCCGGATTAACCCACTTTGGGGCCCTAGACATTTTCTTCTTCCGGGTCCCCTCCCGGCTCTTTCAATTAATAAAATCTTGTTACTATTATTTCTATTAAATTGCATATGGACAGCTGCTTTATAAAAAATAAAAGCAAAATTATTTAACAATATTTCACAGGATTTAAGAACACATATAGTTAATATTATTCTTATCACTATAAAGAATATTCTAAATTATTGGGAGTTTTACTTTCAATAAGAAGAAACATAAGAATACGAGGGTTGTTCAAAAAGTTCCCGAACTTTATTTATTAAAAAAAAAAATACTTCACATACAATTTATTTGTTGGGTCCCTTTCAAAGTAGTCTCCTCCGCAGCATATACACTTCCACTTTTTGAAACAGTCCTGGAACGCTTTTTCCGTAATACTCATAAGCTCCTCCGTCGTTTTTTTCTATCTCTGGAATGGTGGCAAATGTTTTTCCTTTGAGCGCGTTTTTAGTTTGTTGGAGAACAGGGAAAAGTCGCATGAGACCAGGTCGGGTGGGGAAGCACACAGCGGTCTTGTTTTTGGCCAAAAGCTCATGTGTTCTGAGGGACAAATGAGCCGGCGCGTTGTCGTGGTGAAAGAACCACTCGCCGCTCCTCCAAAGTTCGGGCTGTTTTCTCCTGATTTTGTCTCTTAGGCGATTCATAACACCAGGTAGTACTCCGTGTTGACTGTCTGGCCTGTAGGTAGGTATTCGTGATGCACAACCCCCTTTGCATCGAAAAAAAACAGTCAACATCACCTTAACATTTGAGCGAACTTGTCGAGCTTTTTGGGGCGGGAGGCTGTTTCACCCACCCGTGAAGGATTTTCCGAGTTTCACAAAGAATTTCACAGAACAACGCTGTTCTTTCAAAGAGCTGATTTCTGCGGATTCGATTTTTCGCCGAACCCCACAAACACCATTTCACATAAACGGCCGTAACTAATCACCAAAACAAGATATCAACAAACGGATTGATGGATGTTACTCGGGAGGTTTCCGTGGACACAACGCCTCCAAGCGAATTAAAAAATAACCAGCTGGAGGCGTTCAAAAAGTTCCCGAACTTTTTGAACAACCCACGTACATTTTCATTTGATTTTAGAATTCACAATAACCATATAAAAAGCAATATATTTTTGTTTATTTATTTATTAAATACTGTTGTCCAACAGAAAAGTAAACTATCTTATTTACAAATCTTTTCAAAATAGACAGTTTGACCGAGCCCTTCTAAAAACCGGGCCCTAGACATTTGTCTCATTTGTCTATGCGATGATCCGGCCCTGGCACCGGTACATGGATTTGCCTGTGAAATTGAGCTGAAATTCAAAAATATGAAGGGTAAGTACTGTACATTCTGTTCTGAAATTTTAAAAACATCGTATTTAATTAATATATCTTAAAATAATTGTCTTCGTGAATATTAACAGTTCATTCAGTCGTAAATAAAAATATTACGTACTGTATTTGACAGATTTCTACGAATGGAAAGCCACGGAGGAGATGAGAACCAACTAAAGTTAACTGCGTCGTACTGTCTAAAAAATCGTAAAATTTATAAATTATACTCTTGCGGCTCTGGCACACGGGATCGCGACTACGCTCGATTCAGAAATGTACTTACAAAAGGAAAACATTCAATAACAGATTGTGTATATAATAATGTTGCAAAATGTATAATTTTCAATAAATCTTTTTCATAAAAAAACGTTTCTTACGAATAGCATTTTTTTCTTAGCTAACGTTGGAATAAATCATTGCAGATCTGTTAAATCGGGCTACAAAAAGTTGACTAATATTTTACTGGCGATGATAATTTGTTGATGGATTTAAACTACCAATTCGAAATACTTTACTCAAGTTACGCGAGATAGCTCTTGGTATTCGCCGGGATTAAAATTTTTAAAAATCTCGTGGAAACCAAATCAGGATGCGTGTGGAAAAAATTGAGTTTTGGTTTTGTGAAACATTTCGAAGATAAACATTAATTGTAGAATCAAATATTGAAAATTTTCTAATATAAAACGTTTAAATTATTTCTACAAAGCAATGAATAATTTTATTAAATACTACAAAAACAAAAATAAATTCGAGTAAGAGATTGAAAATTCAACGGAAAAATCTTGAGATTAAAAGAATTTAAGAACGAAAGTCTACATATTCTGTAGAATAACTTTTATAATATACTGTATAATTTAAAATACTTTGATAAAAAATAATGAACAATAATCATCCTTTAAAGCTATAATATAAACATTGAATATTAGACAAAAGACAAATTTCACGTTCGATAAACGAACGATAGTAAAATTTTGTTCGTAATAAATTAATTCTGACTGTGGTGTAAATACAGTCGACCCCCCTATAACGTGCGTTCCTATAACGACAATTCCTAGAACGTAGCGAAAAAATTGTAGCAACTTTCGTATAACGTACCTCCTATAACGTCGTTTCGCGACAAGATTGATAGAGTCTGGACCAATAGTGGATGAGCAGCCGAACTACTTTCCTCCGACCCTGCGCCACGCTACGGAGCGGCTAAATTGAGTTTGCTATCGTCTGTTTAGTATTATATATAAATTATATATAAATTAGGTACTGTACATATAATTATATATTAATT
>NW_019384914.1:453268-473254 GCF_000671375.1 Centruroides sculpturatus | reverse complement strand
TAACTAATGTATGTTCATTAATACTCTGATGAACTAAGAGTAAGTTGCCATTTTCCTTTTATAACAGTTCAACAATAAGTTATATAAAAATTGACATTTCATTAAATCTCTATATCACAAAGTTTTAATATAAATTTAATAAATGTGAAATCTAATTAAAATCTTCATAATAATAAAAATGCAACAAATATCTTGGATCAAATATATCCTGAATTGGTTTGATGACTCTGTCCTCCTTGTAAGATACAGTATGGCATCTGTATGTTAAGACAGAAGAGAGATGATGTCTCTGGTTGAATTGTTGATAATATGCTGATTACTCGGAATGGTTAACCAGGACAAAATTCCAAATCAATGTAGGGACTACTCGACAAGAAACCAACTTCCTTCTCTAAGAGTCGAGAACCTAAAATTATATCAGTATTTATCTTAGTAAACAAAGAACAAAAACAAAATACAAAACAAAAAAAAGCAACATTTAAAATTTAGATATACTCTGTTTTTTAATCTCTTTAACATGTTTAAAAACAGAGCATTATCTATAAAACAAATAAGACAATACAAATAAAATTAATTAAATATCGATAAGTATAGCAAAGTGTCATTTATTCATTGCTTAGTATAAGTCACTAAAATTCCTCCATCATAGTTCACATTTTACAACTGCAAGGATCCTAATACCATTAGTATTCTTTGGAAATAATCTGTTAGCATGTGAAGTATAAATTAACTGAAATTTTGTTTTCTTTAAAAAAAAAAATCACTTTAAGACAAATTTTTCAAACTTTAACGAATCTGTAGAAATGATTTTACAGTGTGTATAAATTAGTTAATTCCAAAACTAATTTGACAAAAGTGGGATTCAGAAATGATAAATTGGTTCTTAAAGATAAATATATTCTCCTTTCAGAGATTTATGCAAAGCAATTTCAAAATATTCAAACATCCTGAAAGGGATAATATCTAACATCTGTTCAGGGGTGGATCTACATAGGGACTAATAGGGCTTAAGCCCTGGGAATCCAAGTGTCAAGGGCTCACAAAAAATTGAATTAGCATCGTAAATTTTTAATACTTTTACATTAACAATGAGCAGTTATCATATAGTAAAAAATAGTTAATAATATAATAATAATGATAATTTATATTATCATTTGTATTAACAAAAAATGGGGCCTCATTGGACTTCAATAAGCCCTAGGCCCTGAAAACTTAGATCTGTCTCTGCATCTGCTGATAGTCTTCTCTCATAATTTGAATATTTCTAATCTTATAATTCACTATTTAAAATTCATTCATTATTTAAATCATATCAAATATTACCAAGAGATAGCATAAGGGCTATATGCTTAATATCAATTTTAACATAGTACAAATTATTGCATTTAGCAATTGCTTCATCAAATTAGCAATTTTCATGCTTATTTATTGAAGATTAGTAGTTTAAATCATCTATGATGATGCTTTTTATTTCTATCTTTAATGTTTGTTAATATAATTCACATTTACATAATGAACTATTTCAGTACATGAATATTTGAGATTATGAATTAAAAATTCAAAATTAATTTCATTATGACTATTTTTTTGTTTTGTTTTAAGATATATTTTTTGAAAGAATGCTTCCACTTTTAATCTTTACTACTGATGAATAAACATAACAATGAAATAGTTAAGCTTATCAGTCATCAGTTTTAAAAAAAAGCCAAATTTTAATAAAATTTTCAACAAATTCTAGTATATATGATGTATTTTCATTTTCTTTATTATAAACAAAATATTGACAACTCTGAATTAACAGTACTTTATAAAGATTTGGTAAATGCAAATTTAAATTTTATAAATTATAGATTAATAGAATTATTTTTCATTGATTAAGAACAACACAAAATAAAATAATTATTTATACATTTTTTGGATTTAATTTTAATATATAACATTCTTAAACAAAAATTAGATTTAATTTTTATTAGACAATTATTCCTAAAATTGTTCAAAAATTATTTTAAATTAGTATTGTTCTTTGTAAATAATGTAAAATATATTTGCATATAGATGTAAACAATAAAATATATTATTAGAATTAAGATATAAAAATAAATGTCAATATTCATTTTAGTAAAATAAATATTTATAAATTTTGATTTATTGAAGTTTGCAATATATTTAAATGTTTGACGCATGTCTTATCAATTAATAATAAACTCCACAACTAATACTGGACTTGCTTTCATTTTTTGCCTAACAACTAAATTATATTGGAAAAAAAATCAATAAAAAAATATATTGGAATATGTCTAAAACAGATGGTTAAATTTTTGCAAATCAATAGACATTCTGACAAGATATCTTTTAAAATTGTATGTAATACTGAAAAACTGAAAACAAATACAACAGAAAACTAACTCAAAGTATACTCAAAATCTAATGTAAAACAATAAATCAAGGTACTTCATTATCACTTTTACTTATGATGCTAATTTATATCCCTGTACATCATTATACAACAATTATATATTAAAATGCATGGATATACTTCATACTCTGGATATACATACATACACACACACAGGATGTTAACCTTTATCCAGTGCAAAAGATCTTTCCAGCATTGCATGACTACTGTATGTATCATACATAGTGCATTAATTACACTACAATGTTTAAAATAAAACAAAATAAGGAACATTCACAAAAAGAAGTGTGTGTAAATCATGTAATAGTTCTGAGGTAAAACCTAAATTTTCCAAACAAGAACAAGATACAAATTAAAAATGTGATCTTGACAAATTGTGGCAAACATAATGCCAATATTTTTCATAAAAGCCATCATCATGAAGTCTGTTAATTAGTAGAGCATTGTAATAATATCATACTCAAAACACTATGAAACAATTATACTTGTACTTTATGGGAAAACAAGATGAAATGCATGAAAAGCAGAACCAAGCTTTCTAGCTACTCAACACTTATGCACATTTCTAGATATGTTAAGATAGAAGCTGGTCAAGTTAAGCTGAAGTTGCCAGATTTATGAATGTGTTCAACAGTATAATTTCTAGACTATACAGGCAGTAGTCTCAACAGATAGATGTATGTCTAGTGTATATTTCTGAAGGTTGATCATGGTGTATAACACTTAAAGATAGTCAAGATATAGTCCAAAATAAGTTTACAAGTACCAAAATATGCCAACTCTCCTTGAAGTCTTGCCTTGGCAACAAGAAGAATGGCATCAAGATGGATTAGTTATAAAGTTTCACCAAAGAAGACTATACTAAAAAAACCTTTGGTCTATAGCAGGGGTGTCCAACCCGCGGGCCGCATGCGGCCCAAGGCAAGTTTCAATGCGGCCCAATAAACGTGTAAACAAAACCGACAAATTTTTTATTTTTTTATTTCAACGGCATAAACAAAAAATAAGTTTCACAAAGCCGTAAACTTTTATACATATTTTATTTTTGAGTGAAAAGAAAATATTTTCAAATACTGGAAGATGTGTGGATGACGAAGGAATATTAAATAAAGCTGAAGTTGTGACTCAAAGGATTATAGACCCAAATTTGAGAAAAGAAGAAAAAGGCCAAAAGATAAAAAGTTGTGAGAAAGGTTAAATAGACATTCTGTAATGCAAATATTGACCCTTAATTATCCAACCTTTGTCACTACTTTTTATCTTTTGACCTTTCTCTCCTTTTCTCAAATTTGGGTCTATAATCCTTAGAGTTCCAATGCCAGCATTATTTAGTATTCTTTTCAGCATTGCAAGATTTGTCTACTTTGCGTCAAATTTGGCTACCCTTTTTTTAGTTTGGCGCAAAAATTATCATTTTGCCCATTGGTTACTTTCTGGACTACATACTATTTATAAATATATTAGTCGAATAAAAATGTGCTTTAAAATGATGTTTCGTCGTTTTTTATTAATTACAGACCCAAATAAAACAAATATTTGTGTTTTTAAATAAATTTTTGTTTGTCCCTTTTATAATAATTGAATTTATCTATTTCTAAGTAAAAATTGAAAGGGTCTGTAGAAGTAATTTTTTAAAATATCCTTTTTCGTGATAAAGTTTTAATACATATTACTATAATCTAGACATGTTAATTTTTAAATATACTTGTATATTTAAGGAATGGGTTACAAATAGGCCTATAATATATATACTTGTGGCCACAAACTCCATGACTTCTTCCAATGTGGCCCAGAGGAACAAGAAGGTTGGACACCCCTGATTTAGATCAAAGAGATGAATGAAATCCTGATGCTGATGAAAGAGAAAGGACATTCTTTGCCCAGACCTTGAGGTGGAGAGACATGAGTTGTGTTCCAGGTTGCGTTTGGCAACGACTGGAAAGTACAAGAGACTTTGATGAAAGGATCAGGTTTTATCGTGGTTACGACGAAACAATGTGGCAATTAAGTGTATACGTTAGAGGGCATAAGACTTTTAGAAAGGCTTAGGTGGGGCATAGCACAAAAAAGGTTGGGAAACACTGATCTAGACACTGCACGGCTAGAACTTACAAACTTACCTCAACTCTAGTTGAAGCATTAAACGTCAATTCCTTACCGAATGCTTACTTCATTTGGTGGATTTACCTGGACCTAACTGGACGGCAGACTAAGAATGGGGAAAATATACAGGAATCAATTCTTGCATATGGGATTTAGAACTGTACAAACTGGAATTAGAGCTGCACATTTCATGTAGCACTGTACGTTAAAAAACACAGATATAAAAATGTAGAGCTGATAGAGAAAAACTGATTTCATATTTGAATTCAGCGACCGAAATATAGCTAAAATCAGTTCTAAAATCCTAGGCACCAAAAAAAATTTTTTTGTAGGCTTGTTATCGATTTATCGTAGGTTTTTATGGGAATTTTTTAATTCGTTCCAGAGACCACAAAAAATAAAAAAATATATTCTTTTACTACGTTTATTTATATGTAATAATAAAAATACATGCATATGCAGTCTTGCAATTTTATTAGTCATGTTTTTTCATTTGTGGGGGTTAAAGAATCTGTCCAATATCGATTGCTTTTCTCTTTTCTTAGGGATTTTTCGGAAGTAATTAATAGTATTGGAATTGTAGAGATCCCTAACCTCATTAACCTTATTCTGGTTTGGATGCCACTTAGATAATCGTTATTCTTACATCCTCCCACTTCTTCAAAAGATCTTTAGTAGCAGATGTCTACATGGTCATCTTTCGTCTTCCTCTTTTTTTCAAAACATCTCTCCGAGTTTCTTGTTGTTGTTCATTTGAGAGTTCTTAGAGTTCGTCTGTCGTCAGATCAGTTTCAGGTTTCATTATGAGCTCTAAAATGCTCTTTATTTCTCAGATGAGATTTTTATTACTCCATCAGCAGCTTGAGACTTCTTGATATCTTTCTTAGCTAAGATTGGCCCTACTGTAGATCTGTTCAAGCCATAGTGCCTAGCGACATCAGACATCTTCTGCCCACTTTCTACCTTGGCTATTATCTCTTACCTGGTTTCTACGGCAAGCACAATTATTGACACTCCTCTTTTTAGGCTCCATAATACTACCAGTTTCTTTTTTAAATAAAAAGTTCAGAAAAGCACTTACAAAAATTCAGAGAACAGAAATCAACTAACCTAGAAAAATTGTTTAAATGAAAAGTCCGAAAAAAATTCGAAATTTGGTATTGAAACGTTAACGAATATCCGAAGGGATAGTTAAACTTTCACCTTTCGTAAATAAACCCCGACGCAAAACTTAACGAGTGCCTGTCCGACAATCTCGCGAAGATAGTAGGCCGGATGGCCGAGCGGTCAAGGTGGCAGCCTACCGCTCTGGGGGACCCGGGATCGAATCCGGAAGGATCAAGGAATACCCAGGAATTTTTCGGGGTGTGGTCCGTTCGGATACGTCGGGCCCCGTCCCTCACCACCCGGCAGCCCCATTGTGGGCCTGGCCGAATCCATGATGGCCTTGCAATAATCGGCCCTCTTAGTGCCCACAGGGCGGAAAGTTAAAAAAAAAGTACTTAAAGTAACCAACCTATATACTTGGAGAAATCAAAAAATAAAACATGCAGTGCAAATTAAATATGATATTTAAGCCTTTTGTAAGCCAAAAATGTTTATTAATAAAACGTTAGTCCAGTATTTATTTTTTAAAATGCATTAATATTNTTTTTAAATCCTTTATAATTTTGATTATTTAATTGCTCCTTCCTCTCTTCCTCGGCATGTTGTGAAATTTCTGATAGTTGGATAATAAACCGTTTTATTGTAATTTGTCTTTTTAAATTATTAGATGATATTAAAATTTGGAATTTTACTGATCCCTAGATCAGTAAAATAGAGGAATTTCCTTCTACAACTTCGGTTGTTGTTCGGTATACAGTTAAAGTTTTAACAAAGTTCGAGCGAATACGTAATTAGCAAAAAAAAGTTGAAATAAAGTGATTAAACAAACATTATTACGAATATCGTAAATTACAGTTCACAAAAGCATATATAGAAATATTTTTTGAAGGGGAAAATGGTCTTCACAATTTGAAATCGATCGAACACGCTGTGCTTGAATGCTCGTGTAAACGCGCGCCATCTATCGTAGGATAAATGTACTATGCCAAAAACCTTCGCGGGAGTGTATTAAAAAACTTTCCGAAGTTTTATGGCAATCGTACTATGCCACAAACCTTCGCCGGAGTATATTAAACAACTTCCCAAAGTTTCACGGCAATCGGATAAACGGTGTGGTAATGCATGAAGGACAGACAGATGTTCAACTTTAGCTGTATAAGATTCAAAAATACTATATACAGTACAGTGGGTGATCGGTTAACGAACATAATACGTGCCAAGTGTTCGTTAACCACGCGTTTCTTTATGCAGCGAGAGTGTAGCTAAATGACGTCACGAGCAGTGTTGGCCAATTAGAAACCAGTTTTAGTGGGTTCGCTGTATAGCGCTTTTCGAGCGCAGCATAAAGAAACGCGGGGTAACCGATTACACAGGTGAACAGTGGTTTTGGTACCCAGGTATTTTGAGCTGATTTCATATGAATTTGATGTCCTGAATTCAAATATGGCATTAGTTTTTGCCTAGGAGCTCTAATTTTTAAGATATAGCATTTTAGCGAAATATACGTTTCAATATCTTAAGTTAAATCCATGGATCAAGTAAAAAAACTAAACACGGAATTTTTATTATTATATTATGCAAATATTATTCTGTACAAAGACAGAGGAAAAAGTCATCAATAAAACTAAACAGTTACACATTGAGGAAGCTTCTTTTCCGTGACTTTNAAAATAACAATTTATTTTAAGATTAATAATTATAGCATATCTAAAATAATAAACTTTTTAAAATTATGTATCAGTGTTAATAAAATTTGTCTAAATAAATAACAATATAAAATTCAATAGTTTTAAATTTCTGTTGTATAAGTTTTTTGTATAATATTTTAAAGTTTTATGAATTCTTAGAAAATATATCCAATACAATAAAAAGCAAAATACATGGATTATTATAATTTTTCCACCTGAAAGTTTACTTTAGTAATCTCATATCTGTCATTAAATATGTTTTTAGATGACTGTTTTAGAAGAATTTATTTTGGATGAACTAAAAACAAGTTATTTTCCACTTAAGTATAAACTATAAACTGGGAAATTATATCACAAAATACAAGAAAAAAGTTAAAAATGTTTTATATAAATTTTATTGGTAATTCTAAAAAGAATTATAGAAAAATTGTACAAAATATAAAGTTTCCTTTTTCAATTAGAATAGTTTAAACCAGTGTTTTTCAACCTTTTTGAATACGCGACCCCTTTACAAGTTAAAAAATTCTGGCAACCCCCACGGCCATATTAAAAAACTATATCAGTGATTTTAAAAACTACGTATTTAATTTTCTTTCTGTTGAGATTTAAATATCGATCAAAAAACTAATTGTACTGTAAAATAAACAGGCACAGCCTCTCACTGAAATTGTAATTTTTTTATTGTAGTGTAGGACCTACAAACCAAGGACTAACACTTGTCTTTTTCTTTTACCCGCGACCCCCCCATGTATGGCTTTGTGACCCACCTGGGGGTCGCGACCCACAGGTTGAAAAACGCTGGTTTAAACAAAGGTGTATAATCTTTGAAGCTTTTAGAAATATTAAAATAAATCAATTTAACTTTGATTTCTGTGAACTGAAACTTTTTTACATGAAAAGGATTAAAATAAATTTATTAATGCAAAAAAATATCTTAAAATTTAGATTTTAAAATGCTAGATGTAAAAACTTTGTTCTTGTTCTTAATGAATGAAAACTTTTATGATCAATAGTATCAGATTAGTTCATTGATAAATGTTATCCAGATTTATGCATTGGTTTTCTGAATAATAATTTAGAAACTCAATCAGCACATAACTTATTTTAAAACTTATTTGCCAAATGTTTTTATTATGAGTATGTTTCAATAAATATTAACCAATCACTGTTATATTTATATTACTAGCTAGATTTTTCAAAAATCATTATTAAATAAATTTTAATACGAAATGAAGTAATTTGTCATTGATACATGATAGCTTTGTTTTCCATAGTACAAAATTTTATTTAATAAACCAAACATAATCTCATAAAAACAGGCATGGTAATGCTTCACATAAAGCATATTTAAGCCTGTATGTTATGCAAATATAACAAAGTTAATAGAATAATATAAAAGTACTTTTGTTCTTTAATAATAAATTTTATGTTAAGGAATTTTGTTACGTTAGATTTGAACAAGAATAACTTAAAAATTTTTTTTAACCATCCTTGTTTAAAATGTTTCAAATGTTTATAATGCTATGAAGTTTGTTGTTAATGAAGGAAAATACTTGTATTTATTCAATTAATTCCACTTTGAACATTATTAATTTGTCATATTTTCACAATCAATATGCCAATAATCTGGTAAAAATCCCCAGATTATTTGCTTAAACTTAGCAAAATTCTTAATTTGAGTTATAATGTAAGAGATATTAATAACAATTTCCAAAACATTTGCTGTTTGTGAATTTAACCAACATGTTGTGATTTGTTGTTACCTACTTTAATTGTATTCAATGCATCATTTTAAGTTCTAAGAGTAGGGATAAATTATCTAAATAATATAATTAGAAATATTATGGTTTTGTGCATGCATGAATACATTAAATATTATTATAAATAAATATTTTATGGTGGGAATTTATTTTAGAAATATTTTATTTATTCATCAGAATAATTGAACCAAATTATTTCTTATAAAACTAAAAGTTTACATTGTAAAACAATTTTGAAAAACTGATTAATTTTATTACAGAACCTATTAATCAGAATCATACACCCCAAGCCAATGGATCAGTTACTAAAGAGGAAAATTCAGTATCCTACATGCAATCTGGTGGATTTACAGATGCATCTCAGAGTATAAGTAGGACTGGTTCCTCAGAAAATAGTACAACAACTGTTTCATATAAAAATAGCCCATGTAAGTTAAATTTTGGGATTTATAATGGAATATAATTTTGATAATTTAACACACTGATGCACCATGCATTTTAATATTTTATAATTTCCCTAAAGCACAAATTTTTCTTAAGATATTTTTCTATTACATCAGTTGTTAGTGAAGATTGTGAACAAAAAATTGAATCCTAATACATATATAAGTTTATATAAAATTATTCCTAGTTCTCTATAATGAAAGAAAAAATATTTACAAATTTTATAGTATCATAATGAACGTATGTGTTTTTAAAGGACTCATGTTATAAGAAAGTTAATTGCACCTCATGCCAAATAATGATTTAATATGATGGCAGTATTCTATCATAAGGCATTGATTTTTAATAAAAGATTGGTTTTAATGCTGTAAGACAGAATACACTACATTGTAACATTACACTATAATTTTAATGTCAATACTATGATAATTTTAGTGTCATTAATAACAGTTTTTTATTGTCACATTTTAATTTTCAATATATTGCTATAATAATACGGTCTCTCCTTGACTTATGATGTGTTTACGAGAACATAATCTCATCATAAGTCAAAAATATAATTAAATAAAAAGGCTATATGCAGTACGTAATGTGAGTTTGGACTATCATTGATTGTGATATCCCAAATATGCAAATGATTGCCATAACTGCCTTGCTTAAATATTTGAAATTTCTCATTAAGAGTAACAGTTTTCATCCTCTTCTCACAAGTAGCAGGAGAAATAGTGGGGTGTTTTGCAAACATAATGGGTATACAGTGGGTGATCGGTTAACAAACATAATCCATTCTAAGACTGTGTTTGCTATCTAAATTGTTTGTTAACTGATTATCAATTTACCATAGATTTTTATGGGAATTCGATTAATCCATTCTGGAGACACCCCCAAAATAAAAAATACAAACTTCTTTTACTACGTTTATTTATATGTAATAATAAAAATACATGCATATGCAGTCTTGCAATTTTATTAGTCATGTTTTTTCATTTGTGGGGGTTAAAGAATCTGTCCAATATCGATTGCTTTTCTCTTTTCTTAGGGATTTTTCGGAAGTAATTAATAGTATTGGAATTGTAGAGATCCCTAACCTCATTAACCTTATTCTGGTTTGGATGCCACTTAGATAATCGTTATTCTTACATCCTCCCACTTCTTCAAAAGATCTTTAGTAGCAGATGTCTACATGGTCATCTTTCGTCTTCCTCTTTTTTTCAAAACATCTCTCCGAGTTTCTTGTTGTTGTTCATTTGAGAGTTCTTAGAGTTCGTCTGTCGTCAGATCAGTTTCAGGTTTCATTATGAGCTCTAAAATGCTCTTTATTTCTCAGATGAGATTTTTATTACTCCATCAGCAGCTTGAGACTTCTTGATATCTTTCTTAGCTAAGATTGGCCCTACTGTAGATCTGTTCAAGCCATAGTGCCTAGCGACATCAGACATCTTCTGCCCACTTTCTACCTTGGCTATTATCTCTTACCTGGTTTCTACGGCAAGCACAATTATTGACACTCCTCTTTTTAGGCTCCATAATACTACCAGTTTCTTTTTTAAATAAAAAGTTCAGAAAAGCACTTACAAAAATTCAGAGAACAGAAATCAACTAACCTAGAAAAATTGTTTAAATGAAAAGTCCGAAAAAAATTCGAAATTTGGTATTGAAACGTTAACGAATATCCGAAGGGATAGTTAAACTTTCACCTTTCGTAAATAAACCCCGACGCAAAACTTAACGAGTGCCTGTCCGACAATCTCGCGAAGATAGTAGGCCGGATGGCCGAGCGGTCAAGGTGGCAGCCTACCGCTTCGACTGAAATAATTAAATCCTAAATATGCGGCCGGATGGCCGAGCGGTCAAGGTGGCAGCCTACCGCTCTGGGGGACCCGGGATCGAATCCGGAAGGATCAAGGAATACCCAGGAATTTTTCGGGGTGTGGTCCGTTCGGATACGTCGGGCCCCGTCCCTCACCACCCGGCAGCCCCATTGTGGGCCTGGCCGAATCCATGATGGCCTTGCAATAATCGGCCCTCTTAGTGCCCACAGGGCGGAAAGTTAAAAAAAAAGTACTTAAAGTAACCAACCTATATACTTGGAGAAATCAAAAAATAAAACATGCAGTGCAAATTAAATATGATATTTAAGCCTTTTGTAAGCCAAAAATGTTTATTAATAAAACGTTAGTCCAGTATTTATTTTTTAAAATGCATTAATATTGTAATTATATTGGTAAATACTTTAAAATAAAATTTTGGATAACTTCATTGTAAATTTTTTATTATGTAACTTTTCTTGATGTTATTGCACCACTTTAGGAAGTGCCTATACTGTATGTGTAATTGCATCAGTTTTAGTACCTATTTAATTAGTTTCAATGACAACAGCTAATGATTTGGATGATTGTTTCTTTTAAACTATTTGATCAAAAAAGTTACATAAAACTGAGGTTGCATAATCATCTGAAATTATTATAGTGGAACCCCGGTTAACGAACTTAATCCGTTCCGCGACTCCGTTCGTTAACTGAATTGTTCGTTAACCGAAGCAATTTTTCCCATAGAAATTAATGCAAATGCAATTAATCCGTTCTAGTCTCCGAAATTTTTGTGATTTTATTTGTAATATACAGTAATATTCTTTGATGAAAATGTAGGAAAACGTATCTCATTACAGCAACAAACATGTAAACTTTGTTTAATAAATAAAATAGCACTCTACATACCTTCGTTTGTTGTAGTTAGTGGAAGAAAAGTGGACATATACGAACCTTAATGCTTAGAAGGAGAATTCCCTTCAAAAAATAACGGATGCACTTCATCGGAAAATTCTTTGAGTCGAAGTCTCTTTCGGTAAAAAAACCCACCAGTGACTAAGTGGTCTTCGTACCTTGAACACGGGGAGTTCGTTCGTGAGTTCGCACCTCGCTCAGACGGGCTGGCCACGTGAAGTTTTCCGGTTTTCTCCACGTCTGTAACGCCTAAATAGGGGCCAGTTTCCCTTAAAAACACCTCCCAGCAGGCATTTCCCCTAGGCAGATCGCCCAAGTGTTGCGTTTCCATAACTTAAACTGTTTCTGTAAGGAACAAGAAATGATCTAAAGTTGATTGTCTTACTCTTTTAATCAAAATTTTTCTCAAATGCGATAGCGCGTTGTCGTTTTCTATTTCCACTATGACTTTTTTCTTTCTTGGATGTTATATTGATTAAATATATAAATCACAAAACTGAAAAAAGAAGTATAGCACAAACACTCGGAAAAGCAATGCTTAACTCGCGCATGCCTAACACCAACTAAAATTTGACACAAAATACCGTTATCCGAGACAAAATTTTTGCAAAATAAAAGTTCGTTAACCGATTTGGTCGTTAACCGATTTGGTCGTTAACCAGGACGTTCGTTAACCGGGGTTCCACTGTATTATATTTTTAGACTGTAAATCACTGGTTTTAATGCAATTTCAGCTTAATGTTGTATAAAACTGACAGCTCATACAAGTTTGTTTAAAATGTGCCTGTATGTCTGTTTTTTATACCGTATATTATTCTGTATAGTTTCAGTTTAATTTATATTCTATTTCTTTAGAATTATCTTTCTTTCCAATTTTCTTTGTTCCTTTGTCTCGGACTTCCGAGAACTCAAACTCACCCCTAGCCCACAGGAGGTAGGGGAGAAATAATAGACGGCAACGAGACTGGAGGGGAAAAGAGACATTCTTGGGCCGGACTCGAACAGATACGGACGTGTGGTATCAGGCTCGTTAATTGGAGATCGACGAGCACTGCAGAAGAGGGCCTTAAAGAACAGATCGTGAGGAGAATCCGATTGACAGATCTGGAGGCAAATCCCAAAACGGGCCAGGTTGTTTTAAGAAGAGAACGTACGAGCTTGGGAAGCCGAGACGAGGAACTGCGGAGAACCGTCGCCGGAATTTTGGGTACCCATCTGTCCTACGATCCTTCTCATTTCCCCTTTCTTCCGATTCTATCTCTATTAGATGAAAGTTCGATTAAGACTCGCGCGCGTTAGATAAGTCGGGAGGTAGGTAGTTATGCAGGGAGTTAACTACCGGGCCACTATTATATCCGATCACCGAGGATAGTTGGAAACGTGTGAAAAGGAACAGCGGGAATCCAGTAAGAATCTGTATATATCTGTTTTATCGCGAAATTAAAATTTAATTGGTTAACACGTTTGTGTTTTCCTCCCGCGTTGTACATTTCACAAAAACATACGACTCAAAAAGCCCCAAAATGGCGACTTCAGAAGTAGGTCACGTGTGTCCCGACCTATGTATAGTACACAGACCTTGGTCTCTCTGGTAGAAAGCGGCACCATCCACCAGCAGACCGCAGTTAAAAGATTTTCGAGCCAAATATGACATTCCATTTACCATTCCAGTTAACTGGCACACACCTGCAGAGTAACCGGAATACAGTCCAAAGCGGACGAAAAAGACGGTTCCGTTCCGACTGCTGGGCCAGTACGGAGGGGGCAGACGACAGAACTGAAAAACCTGGTGGGTGGTGAAAATGCCAAAACACTCGTTTCTCCGCCTCGGTTGGGTCTGATTGCCGGCAGTTGTTAGGGTGGAGAAAGGAATATCAAGAGGACGGCAGTAATAACCGTAACGCTTTAATTTTGCAGTAAATACAGACTACATCGATAGGATTAACAAAATCCGCTCGACGGATAAAAATAACATTGTCTATTATAACAAGGAAAGCCTTAAAAATATCTTTGGTATGCGCTGACCTGTATTTTGGGCCACAAATATTGGCGGGCCGCTTCCTCGCCCTTTTGCCTAGGACGAATATATATATTTTTATATTAATACTTTATGCAAAACCATTTCTTCTCTTCCCTTCTTCTCTTCTTCCCCCTCCTCCTCTTCCTCTGTGGTCTGCAATAAAACAACATTTGCTTTAAAGCCTTTAAAATCTTCCGCGTCGGCTTCCGGTCTGGTCCTTCTCCACCAGAAGCCGACCACCCCACCTGTGCTGCCTCCCCTGGAGTGGCCACACAGACCGGTCTGGTTCAAGCCATAATTCCCCTGCCAGCCAGAAATCGATGGTTTAATTAAGTAATTGAAGTAGGGAGGAAAACGCAGGAAGACGCCACCTTCCCTGCAACTAGTGTTGCCACCTTTTCAAAATTGCTGACCCTACAATAGGTTTCTTCCTACATAAGTCCCTGACTGGTTTGAATTTGAAAGTGTATGAGGCATGCGCAATGTCATTTTACAGCAAAGAACTGAACAATGCACATGCCAGTTTTAAACTAGTTAGGGACTTATGTTGAACCAAACCTAATATTTGCCAGATATTTGCAAGTTAGAATTTTAAAAGTACATTTTCTGTCACTCTTAGCCTAGGGATATGTTGGGAATAAGTTTGGGTGGGGGTGTGAAGTTAAAAGAGGTTGCGGTCGACGTTTTCATCGCGAAAGCGTGAACGTCAGACGTTCAGCGTCATCACCCTGTAAGCCTAGAAATTTGACAATGGCGTTCGGAACGTCGAGCACGATTCCACTGACGTTCCAAACACCATTGTCAAACTTCTAGGCTTACAGGGTGGTGACGCTGAACGTCCGACGTTCACGCTTTCGCGATGAAAACGTCGGCCGCAACCTCTCGTCTTTAACCGTTAAAATAAAATACTCGCAAATATTTTTATAAATTTATTTTGTTTCATCATAATTTCACAATTTCTACTAAAACCGGACAAATTAATAATTATTCCGGACCACGGATTTAAAAACTGGCTTGTTGGAGTGAAAACCGGCCTAGTGGCAACATTACTTGCAACCCGAAGAATTACCCACGTCTTTGAGTAAAATCAATTTTATCCCGGTGGGTGTGGAAGGGGCGCTGGACAACTGGCCGACTCGGCAGATACAGTACTTTTAAAAATTCGATAAACTTTGCGTGGCGACAGGTGCAGGCTGACGAAAATTAAAGTGCACGCCACTACTTTTTAATTATTGGCTGCTGTCAGCTTCCATATTTTACAAAGTGGTTTTGGATAGTCAAGACGTATTTGTTTGTGCTCTCCAGTTTTTCGAAATTTTCGGCAGAAGTTTTTGGTGCATGTTTCTGTGCAGAATATCATTGCATCCAGCAAGTCACCTCGAGAAATTTGGTAGACAATTTGTTTATCTAAGTCAATTAGGGGGGAGTAATTACGGCTTTAGTTTTCGGCTGAGTCTAGTGTACGGGAATGAAACTCTCAGGGTGGCGGCACTAGCGTTTTTAGTAGGGTGGGGTAATGTACTAGTTCTGTAAGTGGGGTGGAGGTAGGTTAATTACTAGCTGAGTACAGTGGTTCAAAATTCATCCTATCTCTTAACGTGGGATTTTTAAATTTTTCCGTTGCTAATGTTTTTTCAAAAATCACTAACAGTCCTAACCAGTGCTGCCGTTTCTAGGGTAATTTCAACCTCCCAGAGTAATGTTTAGGATAAATCTAGGATAAAACTGCCCTGTGATCTGATGCTATTACCCATCATGCCACAAGTTTCGCCTGAAAAAGTTTTAGCAGAAAACCGTTCTGTTTTCTCCTATAACTGGAGGCTTTTAGGATAGGACAACAGAAGCTAAAGAAATGAAGATTGGCGCTAGGTACATGGGTGTACACTATATTACACCAAAGTAGGATTTTGTTTTTCTCCTCCATGCCATTGAGCCATTGGCACACTACAGTATAGGTACAACTTTTGAATGATGTAAAACTTTTTACGTCATTCATCAGCTCATTTCGCTTTGTGGCAGGCACCACGTGTGACACGAACTTTGCCTGCAAGCGAACCGTTTTGACCACACCAGGCAGTCAACTTCTCCACATCATCCAATTATTTTTTTTATCCGAGCATGAGCTCAGCTTGGAGAGTTTTCTGAATTTAGGGTAAAACGAAAGCACCGTCAGGTAGTTCCACCAGAAGCAGGCAGCAGGACTGGCCCCAATGGATATCATAACAGTCCCAATCATTGTTTACACTTTTTCCATTGTACCTAGTCTCTATTTTTCGATTGTTATTAGTTTATTTTTCATTGTTATTGGCTTTTAAATGTTTTTTCTATATTATATCATGATTTCGATGCATTTTAATGCATATACGAGGGATGATCAAAAACTAAGGTTACAAATCCTGCAGTGAAAAGTATACATTTTATTTCATACAATACAACCAACTGATAGTACATACATTAGGTTATTTTTCGACGTGGTCTCCATATCGGTTTAGGCACTTGTCACTTTGTGTGATGAGTTTAAAAATTCCCTTCCTGGTAAAAATCTTGTCCTTGCGTGTTCAGTCAAGTTGTCGCGAAGTGTTTCACTTCCTCGTCTGAAGCGAATCATCATCCTGCTAGGTTCTCCTTCAAAGTGAGGAAACAGGTGAAAGTCGCTTGGAGGGAAGTCAGGGCTGTAGGGAGGGTGGTCGATGATGTCCCAGCGAAACTGCATCAATGACGTGGTGGTCTTCTGGGACCACCCTCTCTACAGTCCGGATCTCGCTCAAGCGACTTTCACCTGTTTCCTCACTTGAAGCAGAACCTAGAAGGATGATGATTCGCTTCAGACGAAGAAGTGAAACACTTCGCGACAACTTGACTGAAAAGCAAGGACAGGATTTTTACCAGGAGGGAATTTTCAAACTCATCACACGAAGTGACAAGTGCCTAAACTGATATCGAGACCACGTCGAAAAATAACCTAATATATGTACTATCAGTTGGCTGTATTGTATGAAATAAAATGTACACTTTTCACTGCAGGCTTTGTAATCTTAGTTTTTGATAATTCCTCGTATTTAGTGACTGTTTGGGTTTACTTTGGCTAACTGGCATCCGTGGATTTATCAGTTAGGTTAATGGAGTGTCCTAGTGATTTAAATTTTGTTTTGTTTTTAAGAACATTACTTGTATTTAACCAGACAAATAAAAAAAGTGTATTTGACTAAAAACGTTTATTTATTTGTATTTAAACTGTATACTTGTTTGTTAGTCTTGGACCTACAGTTGGTGTGTAAGCAATAATGCATAGAGAAAACTTTTCTGTCAACTTAAACTTCTCGTACATAATGGTTTGAATTACGCAAACGTTACGACTACGTAAGTAAAAACCAATAAACCAAGTAATTTGTCTATTTTTATTTCCCAGTTGTTGTATACTATGCAAAAATGTAAGTTCAAGTAGTGTTTTTTAGATTGTATATAAATNGTCCAGGCTTTTCGCTCAGCTTCATTCATTCAATTTACGAAGGCAAGATCTTAATGAGTTGTCTTATTTGTGGGCCATCAAATATTCCTGCCTTAATTTTTTCTATACTAAACTGAGGCATTTTTCCCCTATACAGTATATGCAAAGCATGATCCCTTCTTATCAAGAGCTTTTACAAACTGCTTCATTAGGCCTAGCTTGATGTGCCGTGGAGGAAAGATAATTTTCTCTCGTTCAACTAAGGGGTCGTTAATGACATTTTTTTCTCCAACGTCCATGTTTTCTCTCTTAGGCCACTCTTTTCTAACCCAGTGGTGTGTTTTGTCTCTGCTATCCCAGAGGCACAAGCAAGGATATTTGGTGTAGCCAATTTGCTGTCCAAGGAGAAAGTTTACCATTTTTAAGTCTACACAAATTACCCATTGATGTTCACGATACTTTATCTTCTCCAAGACCAGAGCTATGGTATTATATTCTTCTTTCATTTTCGTTGAGTGAGCAAGTGGTATTGAACCATATTTGTTCCCATTATGTAGAAGGACACATTTCAAACTTCGTTTTGAGCTGTCAATAAATAGGCGCCAATCATCTGAAAAATATTCAAGAAGGCCCATTTTTTCCAAGAGTCCTCTAATTTCGTGACAAAATACAAGATTGTCTTCTTGAGAGAAGGGTAGCAGATCCTTTTCTCTTGTACGGTAAAAGGTAATTTTGGTTCCTTGCTCCAGTAAATTCTTCTCCTTCAACCTGGAAGCCAATAATTCAAAAGCTTCTTTTGGCAGGTTGAGATCTCTGGTGAGGTCATTTAACTCATCCTGGTTGAAACATTGAAGAATTGATGACATTCTCTCGTAATCACAGTCACCTTCATTGGGATCAGAGGGACTCGTCCTCACAGAGGTTTGGTAGCTGGTGAAATGATGGAACTGGCACTTCCTGTGAGTGAGGGACCGGGCATCTTGCAGAGACTAAAATCAAGATAAACCCACTTGCTACGGTTGTTACGATTGATTCCATTAATATTTACTAGGCAGAAATAACAATCATCGAAGTGATTTTTGGGTTCTCTCCAAACCATCGGTACGCCAAATTTCAGACTTTTTCTTTTCCAAGTAGTCCACTGTCGTAAATGTTCTGTACAAGTTTTACAGACCTGATTGGTGATCAGCTTTTATCCTGATCACCAAGTTTAACACCAAAGTATCCAAGATAAGCTCTCTTTAAAGTCACTAATAGTTTTTCTGTATTCTTTTAACATATATTCTCTGCATACCATGTATGTAGCAAAACACATCAGAATGATTTACACAACTTCTTCTACTTGAACTCATTTTATTTCTATTCAACAACACAAATAAAAGCATCTAGAATACAGTACTTTGTTCTTTGTTTCCCTTTTCTTCTAGAACTTTCCTTATAACCCTTTTCCCTTGGGGTGGGATTAACAATTCTTGGAACCATTTAGATCAAGGGTGTCCAACCCGCGGCCCGCGGGCCGCATGCGGCCCAAGGCAAGTTTCAATGCGGCCCAATAAACGTGTAAACAAAACCGACAAATTTTTTATTTTTTTATTTCAACGGCATAAACAAAAAATAAGTTTCACAAAGCCGTAAACTTTTATACATATTTTATTTTTGAGTGAAAAGAAAATATTTTCAAATACTGGAAGATGTGTGGATGACGAAGGAATATTAAATAAAGCTGAAGTTGTGACTCAAAGGATTATAGACCCAAATTTGAGAAAAGAAGAAAAAGGCCAAAAGATAAAAAGTTGTGAGAAAGGTTAAATAGACATTCTGTAATGCAAATATTGACCCTTAATTATCCAACCTTTGTCACTACTTTTTATCTTTTGACCTTTCTCTCCTTTTCTCAAATTTGGGTCTATAATCCTTAGAGTTCCAATGCCAGCATTATTTAGTATTCTTTTCAGCATTGCAAGATTTGGCTACTTTGCGTCAAATTTGGCTACCCTTTTTTTAGTTTGGCGCAAAAATTATCATTTTGCCCATTGGCTACTTTCTGGACTACATACTATTTATAAATATATTAGTCGAATAAAAATGTGCTTTAAAATGATGTTTCGTCGTTTTTTATTAATTAGAGACCCAAATAAAACAAATATTTGTGTTTTTAAATAAATTTTTGTTTGTCCCTTTTATAATAATTGAATTTATCTATTTCTAAGTAAAAATTGAAAGGGTCTGTAGAAGTAATTTTTTAAAATATCCTTTTTCGTGATAAAGTTTTAATAC
>NW_019384914.1:385164-451272 GCF_000671375.1 Centruroides sculpturatus | reverse complement strand
CTTTCCGTAAGGAACAAGAAATTGATCTAAAGTTGATTGTCTTACTCTTTTAATCAAAATTTTTCTCAAATGCGATAGCGCGTTGTCGTTTTCTATTTCCACTATGACTTTTTTCTTTCTTGGATGTTATATTGATTAAATATATAAATCACAAAACTGAAAAAAGAAGTATAGCACAAACACTCGGAAAAGCAATGCTTAACTCGCGCATGCCTAACACCAACTAAAATTTGACACAAAATACCGTTATCCGAGACAAAATTTTTGCAAAATAAAAGTTCGTTAACCGATTTGGTCGTTAACCAGGACGTTCGTTAACCGGGGTTCCACTGTATTATATTTTTAGACTGTAAATCACTGGTTTTAATGCAATTTCAGCTTAATGTTGTATAAAACTGACAGCTCATACAAGTTTGTTTAAAATGTGCCTGTATGTCTGTTTTTTATACCGTATATTATTCTGTATAGTTTCAGTTTAATTTATATTCTATTTCTTTAGAATTATCTTTCTTTCCAATTTTCTTTGTTCCTTTGTCTCGGACTTCCGAGAACTCAAACTCACCCCTAGCCCACAGGAGGTAGGGGAGAAATAATAGACGGCAACGAGACTGGAGGGGAAAAGAGACATTCTTGGGCCGGACTCGAACAGATACGGACGTGTGGTATCAGGCTCGTTAATTGGAGATCGACGAGCACTGCAGAAGAGGGCCTTAAAGAACAGATCGTGAGGAGAATCCGATTGACAGATCTGGAGGCAAATCCCAAAACGGGCCAGGTTGTTTTAAGAAGAGAACGTACGAGCTTGGGAAGCCGAGACGAGGAACTGCGGAGAACCGTCGCCGGAATTTTGGGTACCCATCTGTCCTACGATCCTTCTCATTTCCCCTTTCTTCCGATTCTATCTCTATTAGATGAAAGTTCGATTAAGACTCGCGCGCGTTAGATAAGTCGGGAGGTAGGTAGTTATGCAGGGAGTTAACTACCGGGCCACTATTATATCCGATCACCGAGGATAGTTGGAAACGTGTGAAAAGGAACAGCGGGAATCCAGTAAGAATCTGTATATATCTGTTTTATCGCGAAATTAAAATTTAATTGGTTAACACGTTTGTGTTTTCCTCCCGCGTTGTACATTTCACAAAAACATACGACTCAAAAAGCCCCAAAATGGCGACTTCAGAAGTAGGTCACGTGTGTCCCGACCTATATATAGTACACAGACCTTGGTCTCTCTGGTAGAAAGCGGCACCATCCACCAGCAGACCGCAGTTAAAAGATTTTCGAGCCAAATATGACATTCCATTTACCATTCCAGTTAACTGGCACACACCTGCAGAGTAACCGGAATACAGTCCAAAGCGGACGAAAAAGACGGTTCCGTTCCGACTGCTGGGCCAGTACGGAGGGGGCAGACGACAGAACTGAAAAACCTGGTGGGTGGTGAAAATGCCAAAACACTCGTTTCTCCGCCTCGGTTGGGTCTGATTGCCGGCAGTTGTTAGGGTGGAGAAAGGAATATCAAGAGGACGGCAGTAATAACCGTAACGCTTTAATTTTGCAGTAAATACAGACTACATCGATAGGATTAACAAAATCCGCTCGACGGATAAAAATAACATTGTCTATTATAACAAGGAAAGCCTTAAAAATATCTTTGGTATGCGCTGACCTGTATTTTGGGCCACAAATATTGGCGGGCCGCTTCCTCGCCCTTTTGCCTAGGACGAATATATATATTTTTATATTAATACTTTATGCAAAACCATTTCTTCTCTTCCCTTCTTCTCTTCTTCCCCCTCCTCCTCTTCCTCTGTGGTCTGCAATAAAACAACATTTGCTTTAAAGCCTTTAAAATCTTCCGCGTCGGCTTCCGGTCTGGTCCTTCTCCACCAGAAGCCGACCACCCCACCTGTGCTGCCTCCCCTGGAGTGGCCACACAGACCGGTCTGGTTCAAGCCATAATTCCCCTGCCAGCCAGAAATCGATGGTTTAATTAAGTAATTGAAGTAGGGAGGAAAACGCAGGAAGACGCCACCTTCCCTGCAACTAGTGTTGCCACCTTTTCAAAATTGCTGACCCTACAATAGGTTTCTTCCTACATAAGTCCCTGACTGGTTTGAATTTGAAAGTGTATGAGGCATGCGCAATGTCATTTTACAGCAAAGAACTGAACAATGCACATGCCAGTTTTAAACTAGTTAGGGACTTATGTTGAACCAAACCTAATATTTGCCAGATATTTGCAAGTTAGAATTTTAAAAATACATTTTCTGTCACTCTTAGCCTAGGGATATGTTGGGAATAAGTTTGGGTGGGGGTGTGAAGTTAAAAGAGGTTGCGGTCGACGTTTTCATCGCGAAAGCGTGAACGTCAGACGTTCAGCGTCATCACCCTGTAAGCCTAGAAGTTTGACAATGGCGTTCGGAACGTCGAGCACGATTCCACTGACGTTCCAAACACCATTGTCAAACTTCTAGGCTTACAGGGTGGTGACGCTGAACGTCCGACGTTCACGCTTTCGCGATGAAAACGTCGGCCGCAACCTCTCGTCTTTAACCGTTAAAATAAAATACTCGCAAATATTTTTATAAATTAATTTTGTTTCATCATAATTTCACAATTTCTACTAAAACCGGACAAATTAATAATTATTCCGGACCACGGATTTAAAAACTGGCTTGTTGGAGTGAAAACCGGCCTAGTGGCAACATTACTTGCAACCCGAAGAATTACCCACGTCTTTGAGTAAAATCAATTTTATCCCGGTGGGTGTGGAAGGGCGCTGGACAACTGGCCGACTCGGCAGATACAGTACTTTTAAAAATTCGATAAACTTTGCGTGGCGACAGGTGCAGGCTGACGAAAATTAAAGTGCACGCCACTACTTTTTAATTATTGGCTGCTGTCAGCTTCCATATTTTACAAAGTGGTTTTGGATAGTCAAGACGTATTTGTTTGTGCTCTCCAGTTTTTCGAAATTTTCGGCAGAAGTTTTTGGTGCATGTTTCTGTGCAGAATATCATTGCATCCAGCAAGTCACCTCGAGAAATTTGGTAGACAATTTGTTTATCTAAGTCAATTAGGGGGGAGTAATTACGGCTTTAGTTTTCGGCTGAGTCTAGTGTACGGGAATGAAACTCTCAGGGTGGCGGCACTAGCGTTTTTAGTAGGGTGGGGTAATGTACTAGTTCTGTAAGTGGGGTGGAGGTAGGTTAATTACTAGCTGAGTACAGTGGTTCAAAATTCATCCTATCTCTTAACGTGGGATTTTTAAATTTTTCCGTTGCTAATGTTTTTTCAAAAATCACTAACAGTCCTAACCAGTGCTGCCGTTTCTAGGGTAATTTCAACCTCCCAGAGTAATGTTTAGGATAAATCTAGGATAAAACTGCCCTGTGATCTGATGCTATTACCCATCATGCCACAAGTTTCGCCTGAAAAAGTTTTAGCAGAAAACCGTTCTGTTTTCTCCTATAACTGGAGGCTTTTAGGATAGGACAACAGAAGCTAAAGAAATGAAGATTGGCGCTAGGTACATGGGTGTACACTATATTACACCAAAGTAGGATTTTGTTTTTCTCCTCCATGCCATTGAGCCATTGGCACACTACAGTATAGGTACAACTTTTGAATGATGTAAAACTTTTTACGTCATTCATCAGCTCATTTCGCTTTGTGGCAGGCACCACGTGTGACACGAACTTTGCCTGCAAGCGAACCGTTTTGACCACACCAGGCAGTCAACTTCTCCACATCATCCAATTATTTTTTTTATCCGAGCATGAGCTCAGCTTGGAGAGTTTTCTGAATTTAGGGTAAAACGAAAGCACCGTCAGGTAGTTCCACCAGAAGCAGGCAGCAGGACTGGCCCCAATGGATATCATAACAGTCCCAATCATTGTTTACACTTTTTCCATTGTACCTAGTCTCTATTTTTCGATTGTTATTAGTTTATTTTTCATTGTTATTGGCTTTTAAATGTTTTTTCTATATTATATCATGATTTCGATGCATTTTAATGCATATACGAGGGATGATCAAAAACTAAGGTTACAAATCCTGCAGTGAAAAGTATACATTTTATTTCATACAATACAACCAACTGATAGTACATACATTAGGTTATTTTTCGACGTGGTCTCCATATCGGTTTAGGCACTTGTCACTTTGTGTGATGAGTTTAAAAATTCCCTTCCTGGTAAAAATCTTGTCCTTGCGTGTTCAGTCAAGTTGTCGCGAAGTGTTTCACTTCCTCGTCTGAAGCGAATCATCATCCTGCTAGGTTCTCCTTCAAAGTGAGGAAACAGGTGAAAGTCGCTTGGAGGGAAGTCAGGGCTGTAGGGAGGGTGGTCGATGATGTCCCAGCGAAACTGCATCAATGACGTGGTGGTCTTCTGGGACCACCCTCTCTACAGTCCGGATCTCGCTCAAGCGACTTTCACCTGTTTCCTCACTTGAAGCAGAACCTAGAAGGATGATGATTCGCTTCAGACGAAGAAGTGAAACACTTCGCGACAACTTGACTGAAAAGCAAGGACAGGATTTTTACCAGGAGGGAATTTTCAAACTCATCACACGAAGTGACAAGTGCCTAAACTGATATCGAGACCACGTCGAAAAATAACCTAATATATGTACTATCAGTTGGCTGTATTGTATGAAATAAAATGTACACTTTTCACTGCAGGCTTTGTAATCTTAGTTTTTGATAATTCCTCGTATTTAGTGACTGTTTGGGTTTACTTTGGCTAACTGGCATCCGTGGATTTATCAGTTAGGTTAATGGAGTGTCCTAGTGATTTAAATTTTGTTTTGTTTTTAAGAACATTACTTGTATTTAACCAGACAAATAAAAAAAGTGTATTTGACTAAAAACGTTTATTTATTTGTATTTAAACTGTATACTTGTTTGTTAGTCTTGGACCTACAGTTGGTGTGTAAGCAATAATGCATAGAGAAAACTTTTCTGTCAACTTAAACTTCTCGTACATAATGGTTTGAATTACGCAAACGTTACGACTACGTAAGTAAAAACCAATAAACCAAGTAATTTGTCTATTTTTATTTCCCAGTTGTTGTATACTATGCAAAAATGTAAGTTCAAGTAGTGTTTTTTAGATTGTATATAAATAAATTGTTTAAATGAAATGATAATATGCAAAAATAATTAATTATGTCTATTATTTTAATATGTTAAATAGTTTTATACCCACAAATCATTTGGAAACATAATATTAAATCAAAATTTTACAGAAACAAAATTATAAGTTAAAAAATAAATTAACGTATTAATTTAGGAACTGATACTTTGCGTAACTTCCTCAGTGAGGAATAACATCGTACTTGCTATCCGGCATTGAATTCATTAATCTAATTGACAGCTCATCTGGAATTTAATCCCAATATTTTCGAATGGCTTGTTTCGAGTCTGCAACTGTTAGAAATTGTCTCCCGTCTTTGTAAATGGATGTAAGAAGCCGCCCACAGATTCTGTATTGGACACAGATCTGGAAAGCATGCAGGCCACCACAAAACTTTATTATAAAAACCAGTGTTTTGTCATTTTTGAATTGTAGCAAAGTATTGCAAAGATGAAATTTTCACCTCTAACAATGTGACCGTACCTTAATAAGTTGATCTTCCAACAGAGCGTAATAGAATCCAGAAACGAAGATTATATCAGTCTTTCTTTGGGTCCAGAATCTAAACCATCACATAGCCACTAATCATTTTTGACTCATTTGCAAATCGCCTTCGGCTCTTAAGTCGTGCCAATGCTTTTGACAACCATCAAACACATTAAGATTAAACTTTTTTTCATCTAAAAGTAATATACTAGTGTCATGTGGTGACATTCAATGATAGGGAAGCTGTGCTAGCCCTGAATACCTGAATAGAATCATTGGAAGCATTATACAATATTTTGGCGTGTAGCATCCACCAGCTAAATCGTGAGGTTAGTTTCTGTTAGGCACATGCACGAATGCCTGTAATCTGGCTGCTTTACACCATTCAGATATTTTTGCCATGGAAGCCGTTCTTCATTCGACAATACGGCGCTTCCATTGGGAATATGCATATACAGATTTATATTTGAATATACAATAGTAATATTATCATTTTCTACACGTTTCTCAATCTTATTACAAATTTTTATATATGTAGTATAGAAATTTGTAATAAGATACATAATGCGGTTATAATAAAATATTAATTTTAATTAATTCAAAGTATGTTAAAATATGAGAATAATCGCACAATATGTATTTATATTTAAGAAAATATAAAAAAAAGCGGCACTTCCACAGCTTCCATGGATGGCACGTCACTGAAATTTAACTATACCATTAATGAGTCCAGCTCGTGATCTATCTTGCCAAATTGAAATCATCATTTTTACGTTTCTTTCTTCGTGGTGGTTTTCTCATTTGTTTTGTGTGTACTTTCCAACACGTACAATCGTGTGGGGAACTTGATAGATTTATGTAATAAACCCGATAATAATAAGAGAAATCAGCGATACAATTGAGTTTCAATTGTTGAATGTAGTTTAAATGAATACTTTTTCTTTTTCTTTGAAGTCCCAAACAATCTTGTGAATGCACCAAAAATAAAACTATAGAGTTTGTCCTGTTGGATTTTGTTAAAATTAANCCCAATCCGTTCTCCGGTGACATTAATATAGTTTAATCTACTTTAATGTTCACTTTACATATTCTAGCTTAGTATTACGAAAATTAATAAATTATATTACATAAATTTTTATAAATTAATCAATTGTTAATGAAAAATATAATTAGTTTTACAATAGCAATTACATATCTTTTCATTGGAATAAATGTATTTAGAGAAATACAAATAATAAACACAAAAAATTTAGATAAACACAAATAAATTATTTTAATAATTTAAATTTATTTATTTACTAATTATTATAAACTGTAAACATTTAGATTAGATCCAGCTTTACAATAAATTAATATAAAAATAATTTAAACTTGTTCTATATTCCAAAAATAACGCTTAAAAATGGTGGAATCTCTGACTGTTAAGCTACAGAATTGTATTATGTGAGGTATTATATATTTCTGTGGAAGGCGACATTTGGGCTTAGACATGACCTCGGGCTCCACCTTCTTAATTAAGGGTCTTATCTCATTGCAAGTTACTAATATTTTTTATTTTTATTTTTTCTGTTTCTGTATCTGTATAACATCTAAAGAAATTGGGCCGGAGTCTCAAAAGTGCTTAAAACGTTCCTTAGAATGCGGAAAGTATTCTCATCACCGTAAAGAAAAAACAGTGTCTTTCTATACTATTGGATATACTTGTGCTGACCAGTGGCAGAATGGATAAAGCCATTGAACTGTGCTAGTTAATCGCAGGCTCGTGCCTGGTCAACAGGCTGCTCTATGAAGTTTTTCAGGTTTTCATTTGTCTAATATCGAAATAAAGGTCAGTTTTCCGTTAAAAGTCCTGCCAGAAGATATCTATCAAACCAAGCATAAACCAAACCAAATTATTGTTGCTTGACCAGATCCACGATGGGAATGGATAAAAAACTCTCTTAGTTCTACAGAGTGAAAAGATCAGAAGTAAAAAATAAAATTCAAGTTTGAATTATTAAAACATTAATATTTTCAATAACTCTCTATTTATCTTTTATGTATAAAATTTTAAAATGATTTTAAATACTAATTCAGAATGCTATCTTTTAATATATATTTTATGAATTCTAAAAAAAAATAAGCTTTTATATGATATTTTAAAGTATGTTAATTAAATTAAACGTTACAATGATTTATCTGATACAGAAGTTTCTCAATTGATAATAATACGAAGTCAATTATATGCTTAATATAATATGCTTAAACTAGAAAAATAATGTATCACTTAATATATTTATTTTATTATTTCCCCAAACCAAATAAATTAAGGGGCCTAAATGCAAATTCTTGCACAGGGCACAGGAATGGCTAGTTACGGCTCTGTTCAGAAGCTGTCTATCTAAAAGAATCTTGCAAACAATACTCGATGGTGGTGGATTTAAAATAATTTGGTTAATTTCATCCCTTTGTTGTCGTTTCTCACTCACTCGTAGGTTAACTAGTTTTCATTCATGATTTCTCTTCGAGATGCAAGGAAGTGGAAAAGTCAAAAAGAATTCAAAGAATGCTGGGAAAATCTTAAATATCCACTATTGAGTTAGGAAGGTAGGAGTAGTGCCCCCTATCACGAGCTAATGGTGAGAAATAAATAAATAAATAAATAAAAACAAAAACCAAAAAATATATAAAACATTTGCTGTGGTACACCACATGTATATTTAAGCATTTTTTTTGCATTGCAAAAGTCAAGAAATGGTCAGAGTTGAAGAGGAAAATCCAGCAGGACCTTTGGTTTTATACGCTGACAACTTGGATTCAGTTGCAAGTAAACTAGTCTGTCTTATGTCACAAGATGACAATCGCCTTTATCTTCCAGGATGTTTCTAGCAGCTCAATCAATTCCACGTTTTACATTAGTTACAGTACATAGAGAACAACTAATCGAAGCAGCAATTTTCCTCCACTGCCACGAAATCTCCAGATTTCTGTAGTTTTGCACTCTCCGAGTTGGCACGTCTCTTGTTCTCTCAATGATTATTAAAAGTAATGTATCTCTGTTCCTACACTATATGATAGATCATACGAAGAGATACATATAGCCTATGAAGTTATATCAAACATTTAAATACGGCTAATTTAGTTGCCTTTATGTCCTTATCTCTTGTTTTATACTACAACAGGTGAAAAATAAACAGTTTTTTGTTTTTTCTGATTAAGAACTCGTACTTGTTTAACCAGTGTAAATGTCCTATTAATAAGATAGGTCTTAGTTGACTATAATAGAATAAAATTTACATACAGCCTGCATGTTGTGGCCGTCGGCCATAGTTTTATATATATTTTTGTTAATTTTAGTTAGGCTTAGTATCTCCTCTGTTCTTTTGTCTTAACTGTTCTAGAACTTTCTCCCTTAATCCCTATTCCCTCGGGTGACATCACCGATTCTGTGAAACAATGTCAAGAAGACAAAAGGAGCAATAACCCCCTGGAGAGGAGGCGAGGTGAAAGAAAGGAGAAGTGGCTGCGATTTCGTCGAGAGAGGACGAAAACGAGTGTGGTCCTGACCGAGGGGTCGAGCAAGAAGTAAGAAACCTTGCGATAGAAAACCGAAGGAGGATCATACCCTGATCGCATAGTGAGAGATCAGAGGTATCGGAACCTTGTAAGACGGCTGAATTATAGAGGAACGTAGGGCAATTGCTAAAGAAATCGAGTTCCCCCATGTTCAAGTAACGGCAAGCGGGAAGACCACAAGACAACTTCAGAAAACGTAGACGTTCATAAGAGGAAAGAAAATAAGGTCTGCAGTCATTAAGAATTTCAAGACGGTGAATCATCCGAGACCACATGGCAGAAAACTCCCGAGTATTTTCTCCTTTATTCTACTACTATCCCTATCTATATTTTATTTCTCCTTCTTTAGTTTGTAAGTAAGTTAAGTTTAGCTATAAGTCGTGTGTCGGTTGTCACAATAGAGGCTTGTTTGTGTAGACGATTATTGTATGTATACGAACCCAATAGTCTGTAAGTTGGAATCATTTTAAAGAACCTGTGTTTGATGAATAAAAAAAATTTTGTATTTTTACTCGTTTTATATGTTTCCTGTCTGCAATAATATATTGCCCTCAAACGAAACTTCACAATGTAAACGTTTCAAATAACTTTGTTTGCCCACTTTCTCCACAATTGGGCATGAAATTTATACCAAACTTTGCTACGGTAAAATTTTAATTTAATATTTTGTTTCCAAATGATTTGTGGGTATAAAACTATTTAACATATTAAAATAATAGATATAATTGATTATTTTTGCACATTATCATTTAAACAATTTATTCATTTACAGTCTAAAAATATTATTCAAACTTATATCATAAAGTGCTAGAGAAAAATATAAATTATAATAAAGGGAAAGTATGGCAAACTGAAAACCTTGAGAAATGCAAAAAAATTCGGAGGTTTTTGCTGGTATCAAGATAGAAGGATATTTGTATTTTCGTGTATGTGGGAGGTTAGGATTTTGTTCACCCATTTTAAAGCTTAACTTCTGTCTTATATTGAAAATTTCTGAAATTTTGCAGAGAAATTTGCGTATTGGAGTATTGATGCTATTAAATTTTGATGGATGAAGGTTGAGGGATGGGGAGAGGGGGTCACCCATCAAATTTCGAATAGGGTCGGGCATAATGAAGATTTTATTGGTTATTGACATTTAGTATTTTTCACAAACTCATCTCCAGCTTCAAAATTACGCTTTTTGCCATTTTATAATAATTAATAAATATAAAAAGTATTTTAAATAAAATGTCTTAACGAACGGCACCACTAAAATTTTAAATTTTTTTGCAGGAAAAGTTACGCAACTGGCTGCTTAACTTTTTCGGCCTGAATAAGTACAGTACATCAAATGGAGGTTTTAAGTATTTGTTAGGACAGTTTCGTCCATGCAGATTAGATCAACGATTGGCAAACTTTTTCGAGACATCAATTTATACCCAATGCCCCAACGTGTCTTCCCGGGTTCGAGAAATAATATTAGCCGCACATGGCCATCAACATGCAGAAACATTACCATATTTTACGGAGTATAAGACGCACTTTTTTCTTCGAAAAATTGCCTCAAAAATTCAGGTGTGTCTTATACTCGAAATTAATATAAAAATGTCCATTGTTCCATTTAAAATTCCCGCCAGACTTAAAAATGGCCTTATATTTGATGCCGTGGGAAACCTATCTCTATCTGGCAAAATTGAATTCAACTGGCAGCAGCAGTGCACCGATGCGATGAACATGAGTTGCGGGAATTACGTGCGGCTAGAGATCCAGATGGCACAACGCGCTGATTGGTCAGCCGAATGACGTCAACCTACGAAAATCGGTAATGTTGAGCGAATAGCCCAAACTTTGTATTGTTGTTGTTGTTGTGAGAGCGGGCAGACATTATATAATAGTTATAGACATTTCATCTAAAACTTAATAGTAGGCACTTATTTATAATTCCACTAGCTCTTGTGTGTATTGACATTAATTGAAAATTTTGCAATAATTTTAACATAAAATTACGTGATATCAAAGATTTTAATGTTGAGACATTTTTAAACATCAAGAAACAGATAAAATATAATAAAAAGTAATTTAGTCTGCAAAAAATTACTTTGTATCATCTCTTTGGCTTAATTTATTTTCATTAGCCTAACCTACTAAGAAACAGATAAAAGAAGTAACTTCTTTTATCTGTTTTGTATTTTTGTAAGCTTTTTTGTACATTTACTATAATAATAAAATAATCAAAAACAACAAATGTAAATTGCAAATTAAGTTTTTTTTAACATTCTTTATTAGACAATACAGTATTTTTAACCTTACAGAAACTTGTATTTAATGTTTTATATATATATTACAACAGAATATGCTAAGTAAAAATGCAGATTAGTTAACAATTTAATATATATTTTCACCTAAACATAATTCATACTTTTTAATGCATAATTGTTAAAACATTTTAAATAATAAGTTATTTTTTCTACAAATTCTCTAATCCATTGGTTTGCTTTTCAAATCAAATCCTGTGAAAACTTAAATATAGACACTGGATATATATTTTTCTATGCAACCAGGTATACAGCACATACAAGGCATCTAGAAATAGTTATTCATTAGTATGGTAATATTATTTTAACAAAAAATAAAAAGGATTAAAAAAATAGTTTACTATGAAAACATTACAGTACAAATGTAACATTACTTTTTCCTGACACATATTGATAAACAATTTCCACGATGAAATGTATGGAAATTCTTATTTAAAACATATATAACTATTATATTCAAAGGAATTTAAATACTTACAGTATTATTGATTGTTAAATAATTTATACAAGAATTCTATACTTTTAATTTGAAAAATGGTCATACAAATTTGATTAAACATACTTACAGATATATCCATTATGGAACTGGATACATGAAATTTCTGTAAATTTGAAAAGTATTGTTTCTTAACACAGATTTTGAACTGACATTCAAAAGCACAAAATGTCTGTTGACAGAAAGAACTGTCAATTCTAACTAAAACATTATTCTTATCAGATTTTTTTTTAATCTATGGAGAATATTCTTTATTTAAAATTGTTCAACAACTTTTACATTTAAACTTTATAATTTGTTAAGCAAGATTTGTGAAAATTTCTCTTTCAGAGGTATACAAAACTTAGTTAATTTTATTGTTTCATCTAACTATATTAAATGCATGTGACAAATTCAAAGAATATTCTGACTTATCTTAATTAATTATAAATTTCATCCTTTCTCAATCTTTTTATGAATATCATCTGTAACAAAGTATAAATTTTCTGTTATTTATTATCTGTGCACGTAAATTTAAAACACTAATCACACTATTTAAATGATCTATTGTGTATGATTTGGTTCAGAGGTACTGTACATAAAGATCAAGTATGAAGTTAAAATTCGTTCAAAAAAAATAAATAATCATAGTAATTTATTAAGTAAAAGTAAACCATTTTAAAATTATTCCTATAAATTTAAGAAAACATGCGAGCTAAACTTTATACTGTATTTTCACTTTATACTCACTCAATATTACAACTAAAAAAATAATCTATTTCTGCGTGACTTCGTTCTGACGACCACAAAATATAATCGTCCAGCATTTCCTATTTCGGCGGGCTGACGTCATTCAGCTGACCAATCAGCGCGTTGTGCCATCTGGATCTCTAGCCGCACGTGCGGGAATTCACAAGCTTGTTAACACGTGTGACTAAATATCCAGATGGCACAAAGAGCTGATTGGTCAGCTGAATGACGTCAACACACCGAAGTATAGATTATATTTTGTAATCGTCAGAACGAATCGTGACAAAATAGATTATTTTTTTTAGTTGTAGTAATATGGAATGAGTATAAAGTGAAAATACAGCTGATTATTTTTTTTGAACATTTAACTTCATACTTGATCTATATGTAGGCTTACCATAAAATTTTTTTCTCAAACCGGGACAATTTTGAAAAATACACCGTAACCAGTGTTTTCACCTCTTCAATATTGCTCTTTAGAGCTGAGAAGCAAAAAAAAAAAAAAAGGTCAACAGGTTCGCTACAAAATTAATAGTTATCCTGGGCAATGAATTAGAAACCGGACAACAGATTAAGGCTACTAGGATAAGTATATACTGTATATATGATTAAAAAGGCTAAATACAGTAGAGATAAAAGCAACTTTTAATACATTACATCTTTTTTTATTGATAATATTTTTGAACCAAACATATCTTATTATTATATTAATATTTGTCGCTACTGTGTACTTTCTTTAAAAATTCTTTGTTATGTTTAATGACATCAAAAAATTCGCTGCAATTTAGTTCACTGTTAATTTTGCAGTGTAGTAAAGCTTTCACGGTTGATTCAGCCATTCTACCTCTTTCTTCAGACCATATGATATTCATTATTGAGAATACTCTTTCGACTGGCGCAGATGTACTTGGCATGCTGAAAATGTATTCTATAATTTGAGTAAGATTGGGCAATGAAATCTTCTTTTCTTTGAAATGATTGAAAAGTTGTATCCATTTTTCTTCACAACTTGTATTTTTCCAACTTTCATAGTTAGCTGACCAAAAAGCTTTGGCAATCACTACTTCATCAAACAGTTGATCCATGTTTATTGTATTATTTGCAACAGTTTCATTAACTTTTTCACCTGAAGCTTCAATTTCAGACCATTTTAATTCATTGTTGTTTATTCAAGTAAAATATTCTGCTCCACCAAAACTTTTTTCCCATAGCTTGATGTAAGAAAGACATCTGTCATAAAATGCTGTAAACTCTTGTAGGATTGTATTGATATTAATAATTCCATTATTTTCTAGTATTCTAAAAGTTTTTTTGCTTCTTGGGGCATAAATTTATTATCACGCCTTTCCTGAAGGTTTGTTTTTAATTTTCCAAGTTCACTGATGATATCAGTTGCACTCGCATTTGTACTTTCCATAATCAAGATAGCTTTGTTAAACAATTTGAGTTGCCCTTGCACAAACCACAGATACATTTCACTACAGTCATTATCAAAAAACTGTTTTATCATCATTGGACAGTGTTCTTGTGAAATAAAATAAGATTTTAGTCCTTCATAGATTTCAAGTATTCTGTCAATAGCTGGAAGTAGCGAAAGAAAACGGGTGTTTCCATGTTTAAGAACCTTTTTATACTCTACGTCTACAAATTCACAGAACTCTTTTAATTGAGTGACTCGAACAGTATAAATGTAGAAAAATTTATAAATTTTGACCACTAAAGCTTCTATTTCAATAGGTAGAACATCAACTGCAGTTTGAAGGCAGTTGTGTACAATGTGAGCACCACAACCAATGCCAACAATATTTCTTCCTAGTTCCTTCTTTAATCTACTGTAAATATTGTTTTCTCCTCTACGTTTAACACCCCCAAAATTAGTATTGCAATTATCTCCACAAAATCCAATAACTTTTTTTGCTATATTATGAGTTTTAATAACTGACATTAAATGATTTGTCAGAATTTCTGCAGTTTCACCGGGAACTGATTGAAAGTCTAGAAGCTTAACTTTTACGCCACAATCTGGTACAAAATACCGCACAACAATTGGCATAGTTTTAATTTCTTTCCTGTTGGAACAATCTATTGATACCGTCACAAAATTTGCTTTATTTAAATCTTCACATAGCTGCTGAAACAACAGTGGCTCAATCACATTAACAATAACAGCTTCACATTTTGTTCTGGCTAGTCTAAACTTTGTTTCAAAGAGCCTCGAAATCAATTTAGATGAACAATCGGCTGACTTAAAGCTGAGATTGTGAATAGCAACATGAAATGCAAAAGTTGCTTCTTTAGCTGTTATTAAAAATTCTTTGTCATTTAAATCGTTACCTTTAAAATAAGACAATATATTCGATGAAGTTCCTTCTTCTGTTACTAGGCTTGCCTTGTGTTTCGCACATTTCACGTGATTTTTAATGTCAGAACGTCCACCATGACTTATTGAAAATTCCGAAAAGCACAGTTCACATTTTACTTTGTCCATACGATTACAAACTTTTTTTAAAAACGGGTATTCTTTTTTTAACTCATCGGTAAACACACAGCTTCTTTTTGGCATTTTGGATTAATTAACGTACCGTACACTGCAAAATAATTGTAAATGTCGACTAGCAACTTCAACGCGACTAAGATAAGACATGCGCAGCAATGACGTGCCAGTATGTTTCGTGTTGCCAACTTTAATAAAAACAAAATATCTAAAAAATGAAATAAAATATCCAGATCTCATAGGCTACATGCTATTATAAAATTTGTGAAAAAATATTTAAATTCATTAGACCACATGCTATAAATTTTGGGGAAAACATCTAGACAACATTAAAAGTACTTAGATCTAGATACGAAATATTTAGATTGGCAACAGTTAGTGTAACAGAGGAGTAATTGCCAAATCGCTATTTTACTCGAGGCTGCACTATTTTTACTACTTGTATATTCGGCACTTTTAAAATTTTCCAAATAACCGGGACAAAATGACAAACTGGCCGGGACACCGGGACAACATCGTCAAAGCGGGACAATCCCGGTCAAAACGGGACGTCTGGTAAGCCTATCTATATGCACCTCTGAACCAAATCATACACAATACATCATTTTAATAGTGCGATTAGTGTTTTAAATTTACGTGCACAGAAAATTCATACTTTGTTGCAGATATTATTCATAAAAAGTTCGAGAAAGAACGAAATTTATAATTATTCTTTGAATTTGTCATATGCATTTAATATAGTTAGACGAAACAATAAAATTAACTAAGTTTTGTGTACCTCTGAAAGAAAAATTTTCACAAATCTTGCTTAACAAATTATAAAATTTAAATGTAAAAGTTGTTGAACAATTTTGAATAAAGAATATTCTCCATAGATTACTCTTATCATTTTTTTTTTGTTTTAGTTAGAATTGACAGTTCTTTCTGTCAATAGACATTTTGTGCTTTTGAATGTCAGTTCAAAATCTGTGTGTTAAGAAACAATACTTTTCAAATTTACAAAAATTTCATATATCCAGTTCCATCATGGATATATCTGTAAATATGTTTAATCAAATTTCTATGACCGTTTTCAAATTTAAAGTATAGAATTTTTGTATAAATTATTTAACAATCAATAATACTGTAAGTGTTTAAATTCCTTTGAATATAATAGTTATATATGTTTTAAATAAGAATTTCCATACATTTCATCGTGGAAATTCTTTATCAATATAAGTGTCAGGAAAAAGTAATGTTACATTTGTACTGTAATGTTTTCATAGTAAACTATTTTTTAATCCTTTTTATTTTTTGTTAAAATAATATTACCATACTAATGAATAACTATTTCTAGATGCCTTGTATGTGCTGTATACCTGGTTGCATAGAAAAATATATATCCAGTGTCTATATTTAAGTTTTCACAGGATTTGATTTGAAAAGCAAACCAATGGATTAGAGAATTTGTAGAAAAAATAACTTATTATTTAAAATGTTTTAACAATTATGCATTAAAAACTATGAATTATGTTTAGGTGAAAATATATATTAAACTGTTAACTAATCTGCATTTCCACTTAGCATATTCTGTTGTAAAATATATAAAACATTAAATACAAGTTTCTGTAAGGTTAAAAATACTGTATTGTCTAATAATGTTAAAAAAACTTAATTTGCAATTTATATTTGTTTTTTTTATTTTATTATTAATTAAAGTAAATGTACAAAAAAACCTTTAAAGAATACAAAACAGATAAAAGTTACTTCTTGACGTTTAAAAATGTCACAGCATTAAAATCTTTGATATCACGTAACTTAGTTTAATGTTAAAATTATTGCAAAATTTTCAATTAATGTAATACACACAAGAGCTAGTGAAATTATAAATAAGTGCCTTTTTAGATGAAATGTCTATAACTATTATATAATGTCTGCCCGCTCTCGCAACAACAACAACAATACAAAGTTTAGGCTGATCGATCAGCATTTCCAATATTGTGCCATCTGGATATTTAGTCATACGTTTGCTAACACTGTCTCCCTCCCGCTCTGCCATCACAAACCCAGAACACCGTCTAAACTATGATGTGTCATTGCAGTCTACAATGCCAGTGAACTTGAATTGAAAATAATTTGTGTTATTGGTAACAGTACAATATTTTTGTTAGTAGCTAGTTTCATAATGGAAAAAATAAAAGGTGTTCATATAATGCAGGCTATAAATTGAAAGTAATAGCATATGCAGAAGAACATAGAAACAGAGCAGCTGAGTGGCATTTCGGCCCTGCACCAACAGAAAAAACCATTCGTAATTGGCGGGCTAGTAAAAAAGAACTGAAAAAATGAGGAAGACTAAATGTGCAAATAGAGGACTGAATGCAAAATGGCCAAAACTAGAAAATGACGTATTGGAATGGATTCAAGGACACCATCAAAATGGCATTGGAATTAATATAAAAATGATTCAAATACATGCTCGTAGCCTAGCACTACAGTGGAACTTAACAGACTTTAAGGGTGGAGTTGGTTGGTGCTACAGGTTTAAGAAGCATTATGGTCTTAGCATGCAAACCAAAACCAAAATATCTCAGATGATGCTACAAGAATATGAAGAGAAAATATTATCTTTCCATTGCTTTATTACTTAACATTGAAAGAAAACCAGTGTGGAACTAAGCCAAATAGCAAATATGGACGAAACTCTTCTGACATTGATGTGCTGAGTAACAGAACTGTTGCCATGAAAGGTGCTACAACTGTAACTATAAAAACAAGTGGACATGAAAAAATGCACTACACTGTTGTCCTTTCATATTGTGCTGATGGTACTAAACTTAATCCAATGATCATGAAGGTTTTGCACTTGCAAAACAATGCCAAAACCATCTGAAATACCGCCAGGTGTTGTTGTTCACGTACATGACAAGGGTTGGATGGACGAGGCTGGTATGAAATTATGGATTAACAGAGTGTGGGAGAGAAGGAAAGGTGCTTTATTGAAGAAGAGTTCTTATCTTCTTGTGCTAGATTAGTTTAGTAGTCATTTGAAAAATTCTGTGAAAGACAAATTGAGACAGGGAAAATACAGAACTTGCTGTTATTCCGGGAGGACTTACTTCACAATTGCAACCTCTTGATGTCTCGATAAATAAATAATTTAAAGTGTATATGAGAGAGGAATGAAATAAATGGATGAAACCCAATATGAATTCATGCCGAAGGGAGCTTTAAAGCGACCTACAATCAAACAAGTTTGTCAGTGGATAAAACAGTCGTGGTCTACAGTGAGAGAAGACATTATTGTTAAATCTTCCAAGAAGTGCATAAGTAACGCTCTCGATGGCAGTGAAGACCATCTTATATATGAAGAGGACGACAAAGAGGAAGAAGCAAGAAGAAGAAAGTTCAGATGATGCTTTTCAGGGATTTTAAAGGTCAGTTCGGTTTTATAAACTAAAAATTTTTTTAGTCTGGCTTTGCAATCTAATAATAAGAATGGTAAAAATGTTATTTTTTAAAAAATTGCTTAAAAATTACGGTGCGTCTTATAGTTTGTAAAATACGGTAAATGAGTAAATTTCTTCTTCCCTGTTTTAGTGGAGGGACCCCTGCTGCCTGACAGTTTTTTTCCAACCACTTTGGGAACCACTGGGATTGGTGGAACTGCGGCCTTAGAGAGCTGTCAAACGTTTGGCATTGATCTTTTTCTCAAGCTTTGCATGGAAAAATCGTTCTGGTCCAAAAGGCAACTTTGTTACCCAGGGGGCTTCAAGTTTAGTCTTCAGACGGGTAAAACGTGTTTTTGCTCTGCTCTGAGATTTTTCAGTTTTTGGATTGTTAAGCCTAATTTTAGGGTTAAGCTAGGTCTCCCTGTGTTAAAGTATAGGATTTTAGTCCTATATTAGGGTTAGCTGAGTAGTTAGGCTTAGTTTTGCTAAGCCTAACTTTTAGGCAGCTTTTAAATAGCAAGTTTCTGTAATTTGTGTGCCACCATCTTGGCCTCCCCAACCAGGGTGTTGAAGACATCTTTTGGCAACCATCTTGTGTGGACTTGGAAGAGTGTGATCATCACTTCAACAGGAGGAAGCTGGACACCTTTTGCTATCTTTGGATTAGGCAGGGAACACCAAAAGAAGCCCATCTGTCTCACTTGCTGCCTTTGCATAGGGGATGTCGCCATGGCACCAATACAGAAGTTAGACGGTCGTGAAAAACTGACTACCCAGCTTGGCCTACACAAGACAAGGCATCCCACTCTGTTGATAGGTGGTTAGGGTGCTTTTGGTGTGCCACATTATCTGACTGTTACTTAGGCGACATTACATAATTTTGAAGCACCCCAACGCAAGAGCTCTCATCTGGACAACTGACATCAGAATAGTATACAGGACTTCAAGTAAGTACCCTGCTGTTTAATTATTTAATCAACAGACTTTATTCAGTCTCCCTGGCACTTGAAGCAACCCAGCTAGGCTGCTTGGACTAGTGTGTCACCTGACTTGGAAACTTGGGTGCCTATCGGTTATAGACTAATGTGTCGGTTGAACTGTTGGTGTCATGTGCAGTGTTTTACTGTTTATTTGGAACGCGAGTCTACTATACATCCATGTTCACAGATTCCGGCTCTACTATCATCTCAAATTTCTTGGAGGAATCCTTCAGGATCTTAGACAAGATGAAGGGTTATTGTGCAAACAACCCTAACAGGCACCTCAAAACTGGGGATCACATCCTTATATTACTGAACAGTTTACAAAAATCATCAAATTGGCAAAAGTAACTCTTAGGGATAATATCATGCCAGAGGCCATTGAACAAAGGTTGGCTCTCCTTCCATCTAGGGAGGATCTGCTTCACATGGTTACATCCGAAGTGGATAAAACCAGGCAATGCATAATTGAAAGAACTGAGAGAATTCATGATGGTGCAAGGAGGGGAATCATTGATGAAGATCTTGCATTAGTTAATAATAAATTAAACCAGATATTGGAAAAAGACAAAGAGGAAATAATTATTAATAAACAAGAGAATATACTGAAAATGTTAAGTTCCTTCTTAATGTAGAAGGTATGGTTGCTGTATCTTTAAATTCTGTGTGTAGCGTCCTTGCAATCCAAACAATAATTTTGGTAGACAATCAAACAGCAATTAGTTAGAAAAACATTACAGTTTATTTAAAACACTTTTTTTAAATTCATATGCATTTCAGGTTGGCTTGTATTCCCAACCCCTCTTCAGTGCTGAAGAGGGATTGGGTTGTTAAAATTACAAAAACAAGGTGAGTTTCACAACATTGGTAAGTATGACATAAAAAAAAGAAGTAAACACGTGACATGCAAGTTTATTAACACATTATATCACATGTAAGTTTTTTTATATTATTGTTTACCCCTCTTTTTTTACGTCATACTTACCAATGTCATGAAACTCACCTTGTTTTTTGTAATTTTAACAGCACTGAAGAGGGGTTGGGAATACAAGCCAACCTGAAATGCATATGAATTAAAAAAAAAAGTGTTTTAAATAAACTGTAACGTTTTTCTAACTAATTGCTGTTTGATTGTCTACCAAAATTATTGTTTGGATTGCAAGGACACTACACACAGAAGTTAACTTCCTTAACTAAAGGAATTTCTTTCTTATAGTGACACTGTTAAAACTAACTCAAATATCCCTGTTCAGAGAACACAAAATTGTAGGGCACAGAGCATAAATCCACATGTGCTACTAGTTTATAATAAGGACAATAAAATTGGAAGCAAGCAAACCATAAAATTATTACAACAGGAGCTAAATCCATCAAAACTAAAACTAGGGGTCAATAAAATTAGAAAGATAAGGAATGGCAGCATTGCCATAGAGCTGGAAAAGCATTCAAATATAGAAACTCTTAGCCAGTCAATTGAAAAGTTTACCCCAGACCTTATTACCAAGATCCCCAATAAAAGATTACCCAAGATGATTCTGACTTCTATCCCTGCGGATATCACCAAGGAGGACATCATACGTTATATATATGAACAGAACTTGCAACTCAATGAGATGATCTCAAAAGAAGAATTTCAGAAAAAATGCATGCTAAAATTTCAGGTGGGTAAAAAGGGGAAGCCCTACACCAACTGGGTCATGGAGGTCTCTCCAGAGATGAGGAAAATGTATCTAAAGATTGGGAAAAATAACATCCAATGGTCAAGGTGTCACATCCAAGACTTTTTGCAGTTCTTCAGTGCTTCAAATGCTGTAAGTTCAGGCATTCCACAAGGGACTGTATGTAGCCTGCCCACCCCAGTTTGCAGTTAGTGTGCAGGGCATCATGTATTTAAGAAGTGTCCTAATAAGCACAAAGACCCCATCTGCAATAATTGTAAGCAAGGCAGCCTCCATTACAAACATAATGCTAGGGACAACACATGCTCCACCTATCAGAAAATAAGGAAATCCATAATAGAAAAAAACTGATTATGGAGCAGAACACCAACAATGAAATTAAAATCTTGCAAGTTAATTTTGGAAGGGGGATAGATGCTACCTCCCTTCTTAATAATAAGCTAAATAATTTAGATATCTGTCTGATTCAGGAGCTGTACTGTGTTGGGAATAAGCCGGCCTGCATTTCTGCAAGCATCATGACTATCCATGGCACCAGGAGCAACCAATGGAGCCTGATTCTTGTCCCAAACAACAGTCTCTCTATTCTCTGGTAATTATCAACAGTCAGGATCTTGAATGCAATGTTCAGCATGCTTTAACTAAACACCCAGCCACTCCTAATAAGACCAACTTCTACCAACCCGACCATGTGGATATAGAAATCTTTACTGATGGATCCAAAGCAAATTTCAATGTAGGCAGTACCTTTGTTGCCTTCCACAACAATGAGAAGATTGCCTCTGGTCAGCACAGGTTGGGCAATCACTGTACTGTTCTCCAGGCTGAGATGTTTGCCATCAGGTCAGCCGTGGCCTGGTCTGTCTCCAACTTTGCAGGCAAATCTGTGGCCATCATCTCAAACAGTGTATCTTCAATCTCCCTCATAAAAAAAAAACCATTCCTGTCATCACATCTCCACAGATATACAGGACACTACCAACAATTCCTGCAATCTTTTCTTCATCTACTGGACACGTGCTCACCAGGGCATGCTTGCCACAGGCTGTGAAATAGTATTAAATTCAGTAAAAATAAGGAAAAAAGAAAAGAATAATTACAAAAGACAACTTTACAAACATATTAATATAATTAGACAAAATAACAGAATAAATAGTAATACTGGTAGAAAAATGCACCAATTATGGCGAAGAATCATAGAGGACCCACGTGTCTGAAGGATAAAAAGAACAATCAAAAGTGGAGACGAGGAGTAAATCAAATTGAACAGGAAGAGATGTAAGTTGTAAAAATAGTAAATAAATGTAAAAAAATAGATATAATGTAAAACATTAATACAATAATTTGTTTTAGTACAGGATTCAGTTTACAATATTATTGTTGTTATTGCTTAAAAGTGAATGTCCGGTGGAGTTAAAAATGAAAGAAAAAAGTCTGAAAATTGTAAGAATTTTATTAATGTAAATAATAAAATTCTTACAATTTTATAATTATTCTAAATAAATAAATAAGTTTGTCAGGAAATGAAAAATGTATTTTTAAAATTATTTTATTGTTTTAATTTATATAGAATGGGCTACAAAAATACCTGCTGAAGACAGACGAAAGAGTCCAAAACGCCATATTATGTATGTGTCCAGGTATATTAAATAAAAATAAAAAATTGTTTTTTGTGAAACTCTGTAGCAGTATCTGTAAAGCCAGTATAATAAGTCCTGATATTAGAAAATACGTACTTGTAGACAAAAATTTATATTATAGTAAGTCAAGGACATTGAGGCGTTTTAATTAAACATTTGGGAAAATGACCACAGCCACGCTACTTTTAAATTCATCCCAGTTATTGATAAATGGATTCATGTCAGCGACTTCTTTACCCAGTTCCTGACTGGGCACGGGTGCTTCTATTTTTATCTCCATTGCTTCAATCTCTCTCAGACTAATTTATGTGATTTTTTTATTTTGCCAGACAGTATTGATCATTACATTTTTGATTGCATTAGCCTTCAGAAGGAGAGGCACTACCTTCGATCCTCTGTCAAGGAGTGCGGGGATGTCTGGCAGGGGGCACAGGAACCTCCTGAAGCACCATAACTATAAATTATTTAAGGAACTGATTAACACCTATTATAGGCTCAGCAAGGTCCCCAGACTGAGATATTAATTTGGCACCAACAGGCCCTCATCTTCTTTTCTGCATGTCTTTCTAAGATCAACAGGATTATATTATTATTGTTAGTCATGCACATCGTGTCTCACTTGTATATATGTCATTGTATGCAATGATTTAACATTCTCTGTATACTTTTATTTTAATGTATTGATAATTTTTACCATATTTAATCACTGTATCTAGTATGTATTGTCGTGTTTCATTATCTAAACTCTAATAATATGTGATTGTTATATTGCTTCTATCTTGTAAGTACTTAATTTAATGTAATTTCTTATCCACACAACTAGCTATGCTCTGTAGCACTGGTATTGTATGATATACACTCTAATAAAATATATTGTATTGTATTGTGTTACCAGAGGAAAATAAACACGCCTTGCCAAAACCATTGACCATTCACATTGGCGGTAAATGAAAACCAACAATTTCTTTACCGCTAATGACCAGTTGATGGAGTTTTCTTTTTTCCCCACTTAAAAGTATTTCTTACCACATTCTTTCCACGTAATTTCCTGGAAAGGTTCCAAACAATCCGGTTCGAAGAGAGGTGCCCACGAACCAACCGTCATCACATTTCTCTAAAACGTAGACAGTGTCCCGCTCTTGTAATTCCAGCTCATCCTCATTTTGTGGTTTGTAATTATACAGAACTTTATACCTAAAAGAGAAAAAGTTTTAAATCGTCGATCAACATTCTCGGCCTTTTAATCAACTGTGCCGATTCTTAGTTTACTAACGAGTGCAATCCTGGCCATGCAGTGAGTGCCATGACAATGACAAACACCAGAAATTAAAAGATAACGATCGTAATCATCCACATCGATAATAGTGGACCGCATTTCTTCCTTTCTTATGTCACATCCAATTTCTGACTCCGGGCAGCGGGCAGCTAAAAGTCCGGAGCCACTGTTTCTACCACCCACGAAACCTGAATGGGCAGAATATTTTTCTGCCCATTGGTATGATGCGAGGAAAGACTGGTGGGTTAAATATACGGACGAAATGTAATTTGGACTAAAGATGGACGATTTAATTGCCGCCTCACATTCCATTACAGTTATGTTAATTAATTATTTATACTAGATGGCGACTTAAATGCCACTTTTGTTTGAATTATGTAATATCTGGCAAAGGTGCTCAGATGGCTGGTGGTTTAGGCCCGGGCCTACGCCTTGCCAGACCTACCGTCCCGGATATATTGCATACCTTCCCATTGTCGGCTTGGCCAAACCTGTCACAGGGATTGTCAAAAGACTTTCTTAGCGTCTGTGAGACAGAAAAAGTAAAATGATAAAAACAAATCCGACAAAAAATGAATTTGAAAAATTCGTATTTCCTGGGGCAAGCTATAACAACAACAACAACAACATCAATACATGGGACATAGTCCAACAATGTTACACAATAAAATCTAGAAAAGTTGTTGCGATGTCGTCACCGGGTTGCAACTTTTAATAATATTTTGAATTGTATTTTTAATTTCAAATGTATCTGAAATTAGTAGTATCTTGACTCTGTACAGTACCTCTTACTTTTTCCAATAAAGATGGAATTGTGCCAGTCATCTATGAAACTCCATTCTGTTGTAAATTTTTGAATTGAAATCATATGTATTCTTGTGTAAACAGGAAGTTCTTATATAATTCATTGCAGCCTCCTGTCACTAAACTTTCCATATCCGGTCTCAATTTTCTAGTGTCTAACACCATTCTTGAGATTATGGAAAGACAGATGACAATGGTTGAAATTTGTAAATCTACAATTTTTTAAAATTGCAGCCAAAAAAATAAAACAAGATAATAATACAACTCACTAGTCACTACCTAATTAAAGTCAGAGAGCTTATTAGTTCCAACGAACCACAGAGCAATACCAGTGGGAGCACAAACTTTCAGTAGGACAACACATGATAGTAACATCTATGTGATGAAATGAAGAAATGACTGATCTGGAAAACACACTGTTTAGCAGCTTACCCAAGCTGCTAAACAGTGTGTTTTCCATGTTGTGGAAGCTGATCTATAAACTCCAAGATTCCATAACAGAACAGAAGAATAAAACATTTATTAATGTTGTATCTCTATATGTTGTATAGATTTTTAATCACTGAAAGTTGTCCATGTGGCATAAAAACATCAATGAATAAGTTCTTCACAGATATGGGTTTTACCATTGACAGCAATGCCTACTAATCTATTTTTGTAATGAGTTGCAGTGTTGACTGCTTGGGCCCAAAATTTTTTTGTCTAAATTTGCACAGATTGGTGTAGATCAAACTGTTTCAATTAGGGTTCAACTATACCATTTTGTACTGGAATGCATTCGGTTAACAGCTGGTGTTGAATGCCACAGCTTTGTAATTTTTCATGTCATTATGGATATATGCAAAATGTCATACAGCTTTTATCATCTCTTAAACTAAGTATGTATTGTGAATCACTAATTGAAGCTGTTTCTAATAGTTTACATAGGTTGGAATGTATCAACTGTAGAAGTTTGGTGGCTCTGTATGATTTACCCTTTAGAAATAGTTTATGAGTATGCTTTCCTTCTACACAGTGCATAACACGTGTATTGAGGATGCATTTGAATTCTAATCTTTTCATCATTGGTTTAAGCCTATTTAATTGTTCGAAACTAATACGGGCTAATCTCTTCTACCAAAGTTCAACAGACTGAGTATTACTGGATATTAATGCTAATTTTTGCGACATGTCTACTTACATAAATCACTTCCAATAAAGGTTCCATGTGGCAATTAGTTCTCTTATTAAGTAGTTCACAATGGTTTTTATCAAATAGAAATTTAATATTAAAATCATTTGCTAGATATTTTATTGATATTGAGTTAAAGTAATCTTCTAACAACAAAGCATTAATTATAAATAAATAAAACTTACAAACCTTATTACACTTTGCAAGTGGTTTTGAAAAACTATTACGTTATTAATGTTTTCAGTCCACTTTTAAGATCTTCCTTGGGTAAAGCTTTTTAAACTCGACTCTCCAATGCTAATAGTGTTCTATTTTGGAATGCATAGGACTTTGAATGCGTCAAAATCATATGCATTCCAAAATAGAACACTACTAGCACTGGAAAGAGTTTAGTTTATAAGATTTTACCTAAAAAAAGATTTAGAAATGGACCAAAAATATTAGTACAGTGGTACCTTGGGATACGAATGCCCCATCATACGAAATTTTCAGGATACGACACGAAATTCGAACATATTTTTGCTCCACAATACGAACAAAAACTCACCATATGACGTTACATTAGTTCGCAATGCCATTTTTTATTCATTTCTGTTCATTGGTTTCAGTCCGCATGTTTGCTTCATCGTGGAAGGATCTTGCTCGATAAAGGAAATCTTGAGGTATTATCAGAAAGTGACTGATTTTATTGAAAAAAAACATCCCAAAAAGGTTCACACTGACCATATTGCTGCTCAGAGTAATGACATTTGCCTAAGTCATTTTAGAAACATTTTAAAAAGTAGGCAAAGCCAAACTTCTTTGGATAGATATTTTACCAAGCGACCTCTATCCAGTGAAAGTGCTAGTTGGAAGTGAAGGAAAGAAAGCAAAAAGCAGTGAATAAAAATTTAAAAAAATATATATAAACAACACTAATTTTTTTTTATCTTTTCTAAGTTATTTTTAAGTTGTTACATTATGTTATGTAAGTTAAGTTTTAGTATCATTTCCCTTCTCCCTCCACCAGTTTACACCTCCACCGTCGTCTATTCTCAAAAGTAAAGTGCAAATAAAACTACATTTTTTTTAATCAATTATTATTCTATTATGGTTATTTATACATTTACAACTACAAAATGCATTTTTCAGTGTTTTCCTTACTATAGTTGTTTTTTTTTTTAATGTACTTAGCTTTAATTTTAGTGTGTTTTTGTGTTGGAACGAATTATTTGGTTTTACATGTAATCGTATGGGAAAAAATGATTCACCTTACGACATTTTCATGATACAATCTCAGTTTCGGAACAGATTAATTTCGTATCCTGAGGTACCACCATAATGTAATAGTTTTTCAAAACCACGTGCAAAGAACAATAAAGATATCAAGTTGGCTGATAATCCAGGAACATATAATACATTTCCTAAAGATTATTTCTACATCATCTTTCCTTGTGTGACATTACCTTCACCTCACAGACTAGCATTTTTCCTGCAGTTTTAATATTTGAGGGCAAGATACGATAATTGTCTAGCCATCTTCATTGGGAATCATATACCTATTAGCACCAGTGTCTAGGATCAATTCTGAGAGTTGTTTCTCTGATTGATTAAGAGCAGTACTGACTGCAAGTAGTATATTCATTTGTGCTTCTTTTTTATTGATCACTTGAAGTTTTTCCATTGTTTTGCCTTTTAAAAAGAGTATCATGTGTTTTATTTTACAATTATTAGCTTTGCAAGTAAATCCCTGTCATCTAAGTGGTATGAAATTGTTAATTTCCTCTCATTCAATGGCATGCCATCCATGGAAGCTGTGGAAGAGCTGCTTCCCTTGTATTTTCTAAAATATACATACANATAATTATGTTTATATTTCTGATTTCAGAATAAAGTTTAAAGAATTAAGAATTGTTTATGGGTTCTCTGTTCTTGAAAATTTTTTTGAAAATCTTGCAATTAAATTCATGTAAAAGATCATTAATATGAGTAATGATCTGTGGCATGCCGTCCATGGAAGCTGTGGAAGCGCCACTTCCCTTGTATTTTCTAAAATATACATACATATTGTTTGATTATTTTCATATTTTAACATACTTTAAATTACTTAAAATTAATATTTTATTACAACCGCATTATGTATCTTATTACAAATTTCTATACTACGTGTGAAAAAAAAATGATAAGATTGCTATTGTATATTTGAACATAAATTCGTATATGCATATTCCTATTGAAGAGCTGTATTGTCAAATACGGGATAGCTTTCACCACGAAAATATTTGAATTGCGTAAAGCAGCCAGATTATACACATTTGCGCATACGCTTTACAGAGCACCAACCTTTGGCAGTTTAGCTGGTGATGCTACACACCAAAATATCATATAATGCTTCCAATAATTTTATCCATTAACCACTGAGTCCCACTAGGGCCGTTGTCGGCGTTGGATGTAGTGTACTTCACTCTGATTTTGGATACCTGAATTGACGGTATTACTGCTAGATTGTAGGTTTGATGTGTTGTATTCTGTTGCTGACGTCTTCCGATTGTTTTTAATGTTTATTTTGTGTAAACTGGTTGAGTATCTGCCGAATAACAGTTGTTTTTAGACTGCAACCATGTGATTTCATGGTACACGTTTTGGGTCGCACTTTTCTCACAAACTGTTTATCTTAAAAAGAAAAAGTTCATCATTTAGAACTTCTTGTTTTTGTACAATATTTACAGTGGCATTCTCAGATAATATATTATATGTAACTTTATCATCATCATCATCTGAAGTTTGTGTAACTAAAAATAATTTCTGATGAAAAGATTATTCATATTTATCATTTTTATCAGAAATATCACTAATAGGATCTGTGTTTTCCATTTCTTGAGTTTTACTAGGAATATTGATTTGCTCATCATCTGAATTTTTACTGATACTTAAAGTTTTGTTTTCAGGTGACCTTATTCATTCATTTGTTGATGAAATTCAGATTAAAACAGATGTATATGAAAAAAAAAAAATTCAACATACAATGGAAGTTAATGCAGAAATATGGTCACCTTGAAAACAAAACTTTAAGTATCAGTAAAAATTCAGATGATGAGCAAATCAATATTCCTAGTAAAACTCAAGAAATGGAAAAGACAGAAGTTTCTATTAGTAATATTTCTGATAAAAATGAAAAAATAATTTCTGATGAAAAGATTGCAGTTACACAAACTTCAGATGATGATGATAAAGTTACATATAATATATTATCTGAGAATGCCACTGTAAAGAAAAAGTTCAATATATATTGTGGATAAAGGCTACTATAGAGTATGTGTGCTTTAAATTCCATTATAAAATGGGTTTTCTTTTTCAATGATTTACGGCGACCCAAACTTTTGCATTTCACAGGCTTCTGGCAGGACACCTGCTTTGTTCCATGGGGCAAGTGCCAGGTGTCACGTTTGGCACTTTTTTCCTATCTGTTGCAAAGTTTTGGTGTAGTTTTAAGCACTATTTATGAAATTATGACTATTTCTTTTTGGAAAACCAAACAATAGCCTTTGTTTCCACCGTCGTAGCCAACCCTAACCTGAACTATCCTATTTGAACCTAATTTGGTAAGTTGCACCCAACTGGTTTTCAGCTTAAATCTTTGGTTCAATGCTACATAAAAGATTAGTTTTTTGTATGTACATTTTTGGACTTGTTCTCCCTCATAGTCGTCATCAGCGAACCTTTGGGCCGTGCTGACCTTCCGTTTTTGACTCTTCTTAGTGACTTTGAACCTAACTGACTGTTCTGTGTTGTGCCAAGTCCCCACAATGGATACTGCACCTGAACCTCAGGCACTTACCAACTCCCTCAAAGACACTATATTTGGTGAGGCCAATGAACAGTTAGTGATAATTTTGGGCCTTTTACCACAATCGTATCGAATACACTTGAATAGTGAAGAACGTCATGAGATCAGAGAAAGGGTGACACAGCTTTTCTCATGTTTTGGACAACTTTATGGAATTCTAAAAGAGGTTAAATCCAAACAAAAACAAACTATGCCATTGGCGTCCTGCCACAATGAACCAACCTATGCTGATATTCTCCGTAAAGACTCAAGTATATGTCCAAGCTTGACCACTAAGGCAATCTCCCACTTCCTAGCTCAGAAAACAAATAATGAAGGAACAGGAGGCAGTTTTGCCCTTCTACTGTACCCTAAAACAGATGAGGAAGGAAACTCAACTGACATGAGGAAAATCAAAAATGATATTAAACAAAAGATAGAGCCCCAGAAATTAAAAATAAAAATTAAAAAAGTAAAACAGGTCAAAGGAGATGGAATTTGCTTTTGGACAGATACTCAGAAAGAGGCCGAGGTCCTGGCAAAGGCTATCAAGGATATCCCTGATATATCTGAGAAAGTACAAAGTAAAATTTCCGAGGGAAGGCGGCCTAGGATCATCCTCACAAATGTTCCTAATTCAATAGATAAGTCGGATATAATTCCAATAATGTACAGCCAAAACAAACTATTTGAATTAGTAAAACAAGAAGACTATAACAGCTTGACATGGGTTTAGCACCATCCTAAATAAAAAAATGAAAGAAAACTGTAAGAACATGGTACTTTCAACCACCCCACAAATAAGGGGCATCTTCATCAGGACCAAACACATAGTAATGTCATGGGTGAACATCTACGTGAATGATTATATCCTGCTGGTAAGATGTTACCAGTGCTGTGGATATAATCACCTCTCCACCAGCTGCCCACAGATGCAAAAATGCAGCCACTGTGGAAGGCACATAGATATGGTGATTGCCAAAGATTAGATCACCCCCATGCTGTACCAACTGTAAGGCAATTAATAAAGAACTTCCAGACTACCAGAAGTATGACACCATACATAATGCTTTCGACCCACAGTGCCCCCAGACTATCAAAATAAAAACACAGACAATCAATCAATCAATATAGTCACTGTCAACAATATCATACTCTGGATAACCACCCATTCAGTCTAACCACCAACTTCGCCACCCAAAAGAGCAGCAACAACACTCTGAGACAAGTGTACAACCTCTCTGACAATATTGCAACTGATACAAACAGCCTAAGCATGAGAATCTTACAAATTAATTTACAGAGGAGCAAAGCGGCAAGCTCATTGCTAATTGAAAATGCCAATAAACTAGATTCAGATATACTCCTCATACAAGAGCCCTATATGATCAATAATAAAATTGTGAGATTTAGGGGCTGCAGATATTGGCAAAACAAGGGGAAAGAAAGCCAAAGAGTGGGATTATTGTTAGGAATGACAACATTGACATTGTTATGGTCCCTCATCTTTCTAATATCATAATTACAACCACAGTTTTCCATCAGGAGCCAGAGATATACATCATGAGCATTTACCTGGCACTTAGTGAAGATGACATCAAGTCCATCAAAAATCTAAAACAAATTTTACGAAAAATAACTAGTAAGACCTTAATATTAGCAAAAGACTTAAACGCAAAAATCACCTATTTGGTTCAGCCCCAAGGAGGATAAGAGGGGAAGACAATTAAATTTATTAATGGAGGAAATGGACCTGGTGTCGGGGAGCATGAGTACTATCCCCACATTTTTTACTTGCTTTGTCAAAGTATGGAACGACATATATCTGATATCCAATGACTTCATACATAGGATCAACTCCTATGAAACCCTTACAACTACTACTCCCAGTGACCACAGAATTATTTTAACTGAAATTAAAGGCACAAAAATATGTAATAATGATACAGGAAAAGGATACAAACACTCACTAATGGAAGCTCTTTCATGAAAACTTTGCAAGAAATTGGAGAAATTTCGCTTTCCAACCAGCAGAAACAACAGAGGACATAGACAGCTAAATAGACCATGTTCCAAGAGCAATTCAATTGGCTGGCCAACAAGCAGCTAGACCTAACCAAGAAAGCAGAGGTTAAAAAACGGTTTGGTGGACAAACGAGCTGATGGCATACAAAAAGAGGGTCAGAAAAATCAGGAAAAAAATGGAAAGATCGAGAAACGAAGAAGAGGAAAAAAGAATGAAAGAAACTTACAGGACATCCTACGAAAAGCTAATAAACAACACACAAACAAAGGCTTGGAAAGAATTTTGTAGTAAAGCCCACAAAAATGACCCATGGCATATTCCATATAAGGCGGCTTTTAATTGAAACAAGAAAACTCAAATCTCAAATCTCCTGGAATGGAATAGTGGTAATAACAATCCAAATAATACTGAAAACATCTGGAACATCCTCAAATTTCATTTCCCGTCTGACAACAAAGAAGAAAACGACAAACACAAGAATATAAGACAAAATCTAAATAAAATAAACTTGACAACAGATGACGTCCCATTCACCTTCAGAAAAGTGCAAAAGGCAATTGAAACCTTGGCCAACTGGAAATCACCAAACCTAGACAGAATAACACCAGAAATGATTAAAGCCGCATTCAGTAAAATTCCAATTGCATTTGTATTTTTATTCAATGAATGCTTAAGGTTCAATTACTTCCCCAAAATATGGAAAAAAGCTAACATCAAATTTATTCTTAAATCAGAACATACCAGCAAATCGAAGGAATTCAGGCCACTTAGCCTCCTCCCAGTGATGGGAAAGATAGTGGATGGCCTAATTATAAATCAAATTAATTGGCACCTTAGCAATAACAACAACACAAATAAAAAACAATATTGTTTCAAACAGGGCAGATCCACTATAGATGCTGCACTGGAAGCAAAAAATTTCATCCAAGACTCATGGAAAGAAGGAAAACATGCCCTACTCATTAGTATAGACTTTGAAAAGGCATTTGATAACCTATGGTGGCCAGGGGTTTTCAAAAAGTTAAAGAAGATAAAAATTCCCAAAAAACTTACAGGCAACATTACAAAGTTATCTAACTGATAGAATAGCCAGCTACTACACGAGTAATATAATTGTGGAGATAAAAATAATGAGGGATGTCCACAGGGCTCAAGGAGTGGCCCTGGGATCTGGAATTTCGCCCTTGACAGCATGCTAAATGATTATGAGGAAAATGAGCACACCAAGATCCAGGCCTTCGCAGATGACGTGCTACTTATGGTTGCACATAAAAACCACGACAGACTGACGGGAGAAGCTAATAGGAAATTAAAAGTAATATCAGAGTGGAGTAAATCCTATAAACCGCCCATAAATTACAATAAATGTGAATTGCTGGTGTGTACGAAAAAACAGGGAAAGCCAACTTAAAAGGCAAATGGGGGTACACATAGGTGGCTATAACGTTAAAAACATCAACCAAATGAAGTACTTAGAAATAATTTTTGATAGGAAAATCAACTGGCATGATCATGTAAATAGCATGTATAAAAAAAAATGGTTCAAAAAGCAAACCTCTTGTCACACATCTGAAGAAACACTTGGAGATTGAGCTTTAGAAGCAATAGACTAATTTATCAGGCTACAGTGGGGCCAAGTACTTTATACGGAGTACAGGTATGGCATGAAGCCCTAAACAACATTTACATAAGGAAGAAAATTTTATCAATCTAATGGAGAACAAGCATTAAAGTCTGTAGGGCTTATAGAACAGCACAGACAGATGCTCTGTGTTCTGGCCGACCTGCTCCCATTACATCTTAGAGCAAGGAAAGTCTCCCACCCAATAGTGAGCAATGTATAGATGACATCAAAAAGCATGACATAGAGAAAGAAGAAAAGAACTACAAACAGTTTATCCACTCATCTGATGAAAACAAGTACAAAATTATCTTTGCTATGACAAACACAAAAAGTAAAAGCTCAAAATGGATCATCCACACTGATGGCTCCAAGACAACAACTGGAGTTGGGGCAGGCATTATCATCAGAAACAATAAAGGTAAACATGTCTATCAGGCAAACCTAAAAATGGCTCCTCACTGCACCATAACCCAAGCTTAGTTGTGGGCTGTCAACAGATTCAACAGATCATTAGCCTACATTGAAACCAAAATGAACAACTCCAAAGAAACGACAGAAATAAATGTAGACAGTAGGTTGGTGTTATGTACTTTAAATAACCAGAAGAAAAACTCAACATTAGCTAAGGAGACAATACAGCTAGTCCAAAGAATAGTAAGTAAAAAAACTTAACTATACAATGGATCAAAGTTCATGGGGGACATGAGGGAAATGAAAGGGCCAACAAACCAGCGAAAAAACCTACAACTACAGATTCCAAAATTATGTATAGTAGGGTACCAAAGACTGAAATACACAAACAACTTCACGAAATTGTCGAAGAACTGTGGCAAAGGGAGTGGGAGATCTCCACCACTGAGAAAAGTTGTTACAACTTCAACCCAAGAATACAGGATAGGAAAAAAATAAGACATTTAAATTGGACTATGAAATCACCCAGTGCTTCACTGGGCACGAAAACTTTGAGTTGTATCTTTACAGGTTTGGTATGACAACAACAAACACATGTGAGACTGACAACATTGAAGACAATGTAACGCATTTCCTATACTACTGCACTAACTATGAAGATAAATGGCAACAGCTTTACAGAGAATGCATAATGTGGGGATGACTTGTTCTCCACAAGAAAATGACCTATTCAACAAGTACCTCTTGCGTCATCTTACCGAATTCATCAAAAATACCGGGAAAGTAGCAATCCCTTCACAAAGCAGTGAACAATCACAGACCAGGAATAACCTACCTGATTCCGAGGACAATACAAGCAAGAATATCAATGATGAAAGTTTCACCAAATACAAAGAAGAACTCTGATATGAACAGACCACCATGTAAATACTGTTTCTCTGTTAAGCATTGTAGCTACTTGTCTTCACTTTTGTAATGTAATTGCCCATTTTGTAATGTTTGCATTGTTATTAGTCATTGAAGCCATTTTGTCTGTATCTGAAATAGTATTTTAGGCGATAAAACGATCGCCTAAAACTATATTTAGGTGATTGTTTGGTGATTTATTATATACTACTTGAGCTTTGCAATGTTGAAAATTCTGTATTTTTATAAGGAATTGTAACCATGGTAACCTTTTGTTTTAATATTTGTATTTAAAATGTAATTTGATCATTAAGGCTAATACTTTATCTTTTAGCCATGTAACCAAATTGCTGTTTTCTGTAAAACTACTAAAAAATTTTTTTGTTTATACTGTAATCTGATTGTTGTATAAACTATTGTAACCATTTGTTTTCTATAAACGTATCGGGATCAATTACTATGTAAATACTGTAATCTGTATTAAGCAATGTAGCCAATTTATGTATCTATTTCTGTTTTTAATAAATGTGGTGCTGATGCCCATGGATTCCTACCCTTGCCTTCCATTCCCTCCTTTTTCTTAATCTAGTTACTTTCACTTTACTTCTCACTTCTTTTCCTTACTATAGGGCTAAGTCTGTCTTGAACAGACAGCCATCTACTTAACTTTATATCAATACTTATCTTATCCATTAGCCACTGGTAGGGAACTATTTGACTAAGTGGATTGTTTGGAGATATAAAAAGTAGAGAAGATTTTATGCTATTTTGATGTACGTTTCCATACAAAGCTATATTTAATTATAATTTTCCCGTAATTATAATTATATGACAACTTTTCAGAAAAATTCTTTAGAATTTTTATCACTTTTAGATGTTAATAAGTTTAAATTTATGAAAAACAATTTTCTGAAGTGTGTTTTAATTCTTTAAGTAAATTTTATAGAGAATTTTTTGATTTATCTAAATTATGTAGTGAATTGCAATTTTTATATTCATGTCCAGTGTGGCAACAGCTTTGGCAATAAATTCCAAAGCCGCCACAAGGGGGAACCCCCTGAACCGTACAAACCTGACCTATGACATCACACATTCTTGTTGGATTTGGACTTCTCCAGACGTGTGTAGTAACACCTCGTGTTTTAACCTGTACAGTCGCGCCATAATTCATATATAGAATAAATGATAATCTTTTATTGTATGTGGCCCTGTTTGTAATGATTAATTTCACACAAACTGGTGACCCGGACGTGATATATGTTTTATGGTGACCCTACCCGACGAAGGACTCTATCGTGCGACATGAAAATTCCATCCATTCTCATCGAATACAACGTTGGACTTTCATCCTTTTTTGGAACTGCCAACTCATACAACTAGACCTTCGAAACGTGTAACCACGGATAATTTTTCGTCGACGGTCGACTTTTCTCAACGAAAAGGTATAGTACACCACGTGCTACCCTTCTTTGTCCTCGCGCCACGTGCCATCCTTTGTTTCCTCGCCACGTGCCTTTACGTGCCATCGTTCTTCGTCCTTTCCCCACGTGCTGAACTGCGCGCACAACGCATCATTTAAGGATAACTACCCCCGCACTGCCACAACTACGTAAAAAAAATCATCATGTCTGAGGCAGAAATTAATGACGATCACCGTCACATTTCACGCATTGCGATCAGACCCCCACCCTTCTGGAAGGGCAACCCTAACTTATGGTTTGCTCAGTTGGAAGCACAATTTTCGATAAATAACATAACCGTCGACGACACCAAATTTAAACACGTCGTTGCTGCAATAGAGCCGGAAATTTTAAATTCGGTGCAGGACCTAATCCTCAACCCGCCCGACCAGAATAAATTTTCCACGCTAAAGGCTCGTCTCATCGACGTCTATTCCGAGAGCGAGACCTCCAAAATCAGAACTCTTCTTCAAGGGTTGGAACTGGGAGACCAATGTTCATCCTTCCTATTATCACGGATGCGCGACTTGGCCGGAAACCATTTTAGCGAAGACCTGCTACAATCTCTCTGGCTGTCGAGACTTCCTCATAACGTACAGGCCATTTTAGCCGCATCTAAGGAAAAACTCCAACAACAGGCCGCCATGGCCGACAAGATAATGGAATTAGTCTCCCCCGCTCACATTCAAACGGTCAAACATGACCATGCCACTATCTCCATCTTGAAGAACCATGTTGCAGAATTAGCCCAGCTGGTCAAGAACCTCACATTATCCATCAACAACCAACGCCGCTCCTTCACACGTTCTGATTACCCTCCCAACAACAGGAGGCGCCGCAGCAAATCGCGGCAGAATCAACAGCACAGCACCCTCCAACGGCATGTGTTACTACCACACTACCTTCGGGGAGCCGGCAAGGAAATGCAAAGCCCCTTGCTCCTTCCGACCGTCGGAAAACTGACTAGGCGGGCGCTTACGGCCAGAAGCCTCACCCGCCACATCGATCAAATCACCATGGCCGACCCTACTACGAAATACAAATTCCTAATTGACACAGGCGCCGACATCTCCGTTATCCCAAAAAGTTCTAACATGTATTTATGCAAACCCGACAAGCTAGTCCTCTTTGCTGCAAACGGAACGCCTATTTCAACTTACGGAACAAAACTATTAACACTCAACTTTAACTTAAAGCGGAATTTTTTGTGGCCATTTGTAATCGCTGACGTAACCCAACCCATCATAGGAATCGACTTCTTAACTAAATTCAACCTACTGGTGGACGTTAAAAACAATTGACTAATTGATGGAGTCACGCAACTAAAGTCTCCTGGTTGCTGGCAGAACCGACCTACAACTGTCACTAACATCACCACTGTGACTAATGACTCTCCCTACCACCGTATCATGGCCGAGTTCACTACCATCACAAATCCGTCGATAATCCCCGAAACCAAGAATACGCCAACCACCTTTCATCATATCGAGACTAAAGGACCACCTGTCTTCTCAAAACCCAGACGATTACCACCACATACGCTCCGAGCAGCACAGGAAGAATTTCGGTTCTTAATGTCCCAAGGCATCATCAGACCATCCAAAAGCCCCTGGGCCAGCCCACTACACATGGTCAAGAAGGCAAATGGCCAGTGGCGACCATGCGGCGACTATCGTCGTCTCAACGCTGTAACAGTCCCTGACCGCTACCCTGTTCCTCATATACAGGACTGTACTCAACTCCTAGAAGGCAAAACCATTTTTTCAACCCTGGATCTAACCCGCGCCTATCACCAAATACCGGTCTTCCCCGAGGACATTCCGAAAACAGCCATAACAACCCCGTTTGGCTTGTTCGAATACACCTATATGCCTTTCGGTCTACGAAACGCTGGTCAAACCTTCCAGCGATACATCCACCAAGTCCTACTTGGCCTCGACTTCTGCATCCCGTATTTCGACGATATATTGGTCACGTCCAAAGATGCGGACGAACACGCAGACCATCTCCGCCAAACGTTCCTCCGCTTGCAAGAGCACGGCCTAAAACTAAATCCATCCAAATGCATCCTCGGAAAATCTGCAGTTCCATTTCTCGGCTGCATGATTACATCATCCGGAGTTAAACCTTTGCCATCAACGATTTTCCTCAACCAAAAACTGTAGCTGAGCTCCGTCGCTTCTTAGCCATGCTCAATTTTTATAGACGTTTTTTGCCAAATGCAGCCCAAACTCAGGCCCCACTGCTCGAATTTCTCAAGGACTCCAAAAAAAAATGATAAACGCATCATCTCCTGGAACGAATCTGCTCTAAAGCCCTTCAACCAATGTAAAGCAGATCTCTCAAATGCAACGACTCTGGCATACTATTCGTCACATGGCAATCTCTCCCTAATGGTAGACGCATCTGATGTCGCCATTGGCGCTGTACTCCAAACCCATACCGCCGAAGGAACTCGTCCACTAGCCTTCTTTTCACGGAAACTAACGCCTACCGAAATAAAGTACAGCACCTACGACAGGGAACTGCTGGCTATATACTCCGCGATCAAGCACTTCCGCCATACCATCGAAGGTCGAGACTTTGTCATCTTTACGGACCATCGCCCCCTCACCTTCGCTTTTCGCCAAAAACCAGAATCTTGCTCCCCACGTCAGCTGCGACATCTCGATTACATTGCGCAGTTCAGCACCAACATCAGGCACGTCACTGGCTCGAACAACATCGTAGCAGACACTCTCTCTCGGATCAACGAGATTCGACTTCCCGTGACAGACTTTACCGCCATTGCGGAAGCTCAAGCAAACGACGACGAGCTAACCGCACTCCTCACGGACGATAAAACAGCACTCACGCTACAGCCACTCCGAATCAGCCCGTCACTACAACTATATTGTGACACCAAGGACAGCAAAGTTCGCCCATATATACCACTCCAATTTCGCCGTCGAATCTTCTCTTCCATGCACAATCTGGCCCATCCAGGAATTCGTGCAACGAGGCGTCTTGTCCAAGAACGTTTCGTGTGGCCTTCGATGCAGAAAGACATCGCCAATTGGACCCGTTCCTGCATTAACTGCCAACGGTCCAAAGTGAATCGGCACACCAACAGCCCTCTTCAGAGATTCGACCTCCCATCCAATCGGTTTTCACATGTGCATCTCGACCTCGTCGGACCACTCCCGCCTTCAAATGGATCTACCTATCTACTCACCTGCATAGATAGATTCACGAGGTGGCCGGAAGCTGTTCCCCTCCACGACATTTCTGCTGAAACAGTCGCTCGCACTTTTGTCTCACATTGGATCTCCAGATTCGGTGTTCCCTCCATCATCACAACCGATCAAGGCCGACAATTCCAGTCTCATCTGTTCGCCTCACTGACAGCTATGTTGGGCATCCAACACATACGTACAACACCATACCATCCATCAGCCAATGGTTTAGTTGAACGATTCCATCGTTCGCTAAAACAGGCTCTCAGATGCCACGAACAACACTGGACGGAATCTCTCCCAATCGTCCTACTCGGCCTTCGATCAGCGTTAAAAGAAGACATCAATGGCACTTGTGCCGAGATGGTGTACGGTACAACCCTTCGTCTCCCGGCAGAGTTCTACCATCCTTCGCAGGAACCGCCAGCAGACCCATCATCCTTCCTCCATTACCTACGGTCCACGATGCAGTCGCTGACGCCGACTCCAACATCTGCACATGTCAAACCTTCACACTTCGTCCATCCAGCACTCGACACCTGCTCCCACGTGTTTGTGCGAAAAGAAGGTCATAGAACTTCTCTGACCTCCCCTTACAATAAACCCTTCCCAGTTACCGTGCGGACACCCAAGCACTTCACGATCCTAGTCAACGGAAAAACAACAAAGGTTAACATCGATCATCTGAAGCCAGCATTTCTGGACAGCGAGAACGCCAACACATCGTCAAACTCGTCCAGGACAACACGTCCAGACTCCCCAGAGCAACCAAGGATAAACATTCCTAATAACTCCGTGCCTACCAACACGATGACAACGACAACACGTTCTGGAAGAAGAGTCAGGTTCAACCCTCAGTACCTTTAACTTCGTACCTACGGCACTGGGGGGGAGTACTGTGGCGACAGCTTTGGCAATAAATTCCAAAGCCGCCACAAGGGGGAACCCCCTGAACCGTACAAACCTGACCTATGACATCACACATTCTTGTTGGATTTGGACTTCTCCAGACGTGTGTAGTAACACCTCGTGTTTTAACCTGTACAGTCGTGCCATAATTCATATATAGAATAAATGATAATCTTTTATTGTATGTGGCCCTGTTTGTAATGATTAATTTCACACAAACTGGTGACCACACCAGTCTATATTGGCAAGTCACTCTTAGACAAAAAATAATATAATTAATGACGATCCAAACAAAGATGTTATAGAAAAATTATATGGTTTAATATCATTAATTTTTATCATCTACCATAATACCAACTACGAGTGTGTCTGTTGAGCACAATTTTTCAACCATGAAGCAAACTAATACATTTGCATGGAACACTCAGTCAGAAAAAAGATTGTCGTCACTAGCATTGCTTTAAATAGAAAAACAGCTTTTAAATACTTTAATGGAATCGATGACAAGCAATTTTTATGATAAAGTAATTAATGACTTTGCAGAAAAAAATTGCCAAATAGAGTTAGTTTATAAAAAATAATAACAACAAGTTTTTATATCTTTGTTTCATGTCAATTATCTATTTTAGAATTAAAATAAATAGACTGTTTATTTTTGTCATTTCCAGTATTTGTTCAAAATTTTTATGAAAACACACACAGCTTCTCTATCATCAAATGTCATAGCATACCACTGCTCTCATTGTAATTATCTCTACCTCTTAATTTATCAAAATTTATAGGTACAGTATTTGGCAATATTGTGAAGATCATTTTAAAAATAAAGAAAGGATTAGCTGAAAAAATTTTTGATATTTCCTAATGTGTTGAAACTTCAGCTTCTCAATTTACATATTCCTTTGTGTCATCTATTTGTCTCGCACTCAGTAGTTCTCCAGTGAATGTGGAACTTAAATTTTAGTAAGTCAGTTTCAATATCTTAACACACTTTTCTTCTTGTAAAATTATTTTAGGAATAAACAATTATCTTAAGTCTCTACGCTGGTGCCCATAACCTGATGAAGGTGTTAGCAGTGTGTGGTTAATTAAACAAAGGAAACAATAAACACCCACAATGGCATCCAAACAGCAAAAGACAGTTTTATTTAACAAAATAAGGACTAAGTATAGAGGGGTTACAGGGTGCTATCTTGTACTAATCAGTTTTAACAGATACACTGTGTCAGATTTTCTGATGATATAGTGATAATGAATAATTCAGAAAGAGAAATGAATCATATGTTTAGTACACTGCATGAAAACTTACATCAAGGAGCTTAAACATAAACACTAAGAAAACAAAGATAATGGTAGTAGAAAAGAACACTAAGAAAATAAAAGCTAACATCAGGATAAATAGAAAGGGAGTGGAACAAGTAGGAAATGTTACATGTGAAAAAGTAAAATCAAAGAAGATAAATGTTTAAAGGAGATCAAAAAAGAGGATAGGACTCACGAAAGAAGCTTTCCAACACAAAAGAAATCTGCTAATGTCGAAACACGTAAGTATGGAAGCAAAGAAAACATTTACTAAGACATTTCTCTAGAACATTTTGCTGTTTGGAAGTGATTGCTAGACACCAGGAGAACAAGAGTTGACCTATCTTAAGACAGCTAAAATGTGGATATGGAAGAGACTAAACAAAATAAGCTGGACTAAACAAAAAAATGAATGAAACAATATGAAAGAAGTAGCAGAACAAAGGAAGCTAATACAGGAAATGGGGAAAAAGAAAAATTAAATTTATAGTGTGATGTTCATAGCAAAATGCAGGAACACAAAGATATGATGTACAAAGAAAATATCTTTATTTTGCAATTGAGCACTGTTCTTTCAGATTCCAAATCTTATAAAGTCCACAGTTTTTTGAGAATATTTACAGAGGTTTTTGTTAACAAGATGAAACTTGGATAAACAATTCAAATAATTAATACAAAGAGATACAATCACAACAACTATAAGCCCATATTTCTTGTATGATGAATAAAATTACTTATTTCTAACGTCTTAACCTAATTAAAACTAAAAAGAATGATAAGGATAGAGTTAGAGATGAATAGAATAGAAGTTCACAGGAAAGGTGGTACCCATTTCTCAATGTAACTCTAGGTATGGTGACAATATTTGATTCCAGCATCCTTATCACAATGAAATGACTTGTATTGTACTTATTCTGCTAACGTCTTCTTGATATTTCCCTATGTTTTATTGTCTCTCTCCTTGTTGGGTTAAGATTTCTAACCGGGAAAGCTTTTCCTCCAGTCGATGCTACTAACGACCTGGAGATCCCTCGGTCCATGTCCTTCTACTCCAACATCCAGCCAAAAAGTGTCTGCACCTCACAATCTTTAACCCACAGGGCTTTTTACTTTCTTTTGTCTTAGTTGAGTTACCACACCTGAAGAAAAAGGGTTGGGCAGGAACATTCCAGAAAGATGGAAAACAAATGAACAAGGAGAAAAAAGAAAAAAATGATATATGTACAAAATAAAATACAGGTAACCCCCGTATAACACGGCACTTCTATAGCACAAATTCACTCTAACACGGTTCGAGAATTGGAAACATCCCCCATATAACACGGTGGTTTTATAGCACTGGTTCACGCTAACACGGTCTGGGAATTGGGTAAAACCCTCGTACAACATGAAATGTAATAAAGGGTGCATTCTTTTATACTTCCGCGTAACTCCGTGTGAGCATTCTAATTGTTTTCGTCGCTACTTTGAATGCTCTTTCAACAATAATCCATTTAATGGTTAAATTTTACAATTGGAACCCTTCTTTTGCATCTAAAAGCTCATTTTAGAATTATAGATTCCTCCATCACAATACTATCGATAGTACAGGCACCGCCATCTTTCACCGTTGTTCCTAAATGCCTATAAACAGCAGCGCACTCTCGTTGCAGAGCAATCGCTATTAACGAATGCACCCAAAAACTGTTACCAGTTGATGATGCTCATGCCGAGATCATCATATAGGATGAATAATCCTCTGGTAAAATATTTACTTAAATAATAAATAAGTATTTNAACGCACCCAAAAACTGTTACCAGTTGATGATGCTCATGCCGAGATCATCATATAGGATGAATAATCCTCTGGTAAAATATTTACTTAAATAATAAATAAGTATTTTACCTATGAAAAAAATGAATAATAAATCCGATTTAAATATGGATTTAACAGCATGATTTTTAATTTTTGGAACCTAATCCCCCTTTTTGCACTAGTTCTTTGTTTTGTATAACATGGATTTGCATAACAAGGCAATTTTTTGGAATGTAACTTTCATGTTATACGGGGGTTACCTATATATACAAACTATGACATATTGCCACAATAGATCATATTATTATGCACAATAATTTCCTAAAAGCTATCCTTGAAGGCTAAATTCTTGGAAAGAAAGAAAAAAAGGAAGACCAAGGAAAAAGTGTCTGGAAGAGAACAATGCTTCTATGGGGTTCCAAACTTATTGTATTATGAATTAAAAAAAAAACTGCAATGGACAGAGCACAGGTTGCTGTACAAGGAAAAACCTTCAGTAATAGATAGATATTTTCCACAATATTCCTTTAGTGTTTCCTTCTTATATTTTAATATTTTATATTTCATTTCCTATTCATGTCACATTGCTTTCATTTGTGTTGGAAAAATAATTTTATAAATTTTGTTTGAAAATCATCATGGAATTGTGAATTTCAATTAAGAATGCCTATTTAAAATTTCTTAATGTATATCCACTTACAATTTTGTTTTTATTCTAAATATGTTCTATTTTGCCTAAAACAACATTCATAAAATGTTGAAAGTACTTGTGTACATTTGGATAAACTAAATTAATAGGGAGGTTGCGGCCCAAGTTTTCATCCGTAAAACGTGAATGTCGAACATCGCTTACAAGATAGCGGCACTTGACGTTTATGTTTTAGAGATGAAAACTTCGGCCACAACCGCACTAATGCTGAAAGACAGTGTGTATTTATTAATGTTATTTTTACTAACAAAAGTGAAATCTTTAAGACTTGCTATTTATTAATAAAGAAACCTTCTAAATATTTCATATGTTAAAAAAAAACAAAAGCAGCTAAAGGAATTCATTCTATTTCTGGCCCCCATTTAAGCTTTCAACAGCCTGAAGTATATGACATTACTTTCAGACAAGTTAACTTTCAAGTTTTAGTTTTATCATTTAGTCCCTCCTTAATGAATCATACAAAAACTTTTTGATTACACCTTGTACAACAATAAAGATAATTTCTGTTTAATTAAGCAGATAACTTACGGAATTGGTTCATTTGTAGTATCGATGTGCAGACTCTGTGTCAATGGTGGTCTTTCTTCCTGGTCAAGCATTTTATTAATGCCATTTGATATATCATCCTTTATTTGAAAAAAAAAATATATAATAATATTATATGACATTCAATTTAAATTAAATTACAAAAATTCTCTTTGTATAATATAAATGCACTTAAATTAATAAAACTGCCATATCAAAATGAATTATTTACTTGAAACAAAATCCATTATCATCAAATTTTAAATATGACAATTTTTCTTTCTTTCTGAAGAAATCATTAGATGAAAACATTGCAAAGATCATATTATTACAAGTCCCAGGTCCTCATTTTCCTCTGGTAACGAGGACCTTGGGTTGTGTACAAAAACAATTATTTGACCACGAAAGTGATCAAATAATTGTTTTTGTATTATACCTAGTTTTCCTGTTACACAATCCAGTACTACCACTGAAGAGACCTAGACTAAGTAATCTAGGTGAAATGTATCTGATGGTAATAAATCATTATAGTTTATACGCAGTGATTCACAGAGTGATGGAATTGTTAAATAAATAGTCAGACTCCAGCAAATTTGAAATGTGCAACTCTGACCTTCCCCCTTTTTAAAATTTCATACTATGGTTTCTTTTATAAGAAAGATACCACTGGATATCTGAATATTTTAAATCTAGAATTTCTCTACATAAGGTTATACTAAAATTTATGGTGAAAATTAAAAAAGATATTATGATTTACCTTGAGAAAACTAGAGTACATAAAGAAACATACCACATCTTTTTCAGCCAAAAGAATTCCATATTTATTTGTTAATTATCAAAAGTTGATTTAAATTTAATCATTTCAAAGAATAAGATTAAATACAATAAAACACAAAAACTAATGATTTGATGAATAACATAATAAATTGGCCTGTAAAATAGTTACTCCTGCTCCAGTTACTACAGGAACAGGAAAGCTTTTATGCCAAATACCAAAATTTTATGCATTATCGCAGACACAAAATTTTGATGTGAAATGCTCTTTATAGAGTACAGGTAACCCCTGTATAACACGGTAGTTACGTTCCAAAAAATTGCCGTGTTATGCGAATCCGTGTTATACGAAACAAAGAACTAGTACGAAAAGGAGGGTTAGGTTCCAAAAATTAAAAAAAAACATGCTATTATATTTTCATAATTAAGATAATTATCTTTATTAAAATTTTCTTAAGTGATACATATTACTATAAATTAAACAATGTATTCTTTGTCATCACTAAAAGCACTATTAACTGAGAGCATTTTCTTTTTGACAAGTTATCTTTATCCTCTAAGCATTTTTCTGCATTATCTTCAGATCCATGCTTAACCTTTTGCAAAAAGTAAGTAATTTTAGATTGCTTGCTTCTAGTTAAAAGATCTTTATAAATTTTTTATATGGTGCTAAGCATTTATGAAAAATAAAGAAAGTATGGAATAAGGGAAAAACATCTGGCAACACCAGAAGCAGAAGCATCGAGATCTGGCAAAATTGAAACAAGTTTCGAGAAGAACCACATGTATCGACAGAAGGCGAGAAAAGAAAATTTACATACTCAAGTACTAATAGTTCACAAAAATTATTATTTTCGTGAACTATTATTACTTAAGAATGTAAAAATTTATTACATTTCATGTTATACGAGGGTTTTACCCAATTCTCGAACCGTGTCAGAGTGAATCCTTGCTATAACAGTACCATGTTATACGGGGGTTACCTGTAATATCTTTTTGATATGTAACTTTATTAAAGTGTTCATTTTCTAAGAAATTTCTTCATATTGAACAAAATGTATTTTTCATACTTCACATTTTACCAATACAGTGGGTGATCGGTTAACGAACAGTTCAGACTGCAAACAAATAGGATAACAAACACTTTCGTGAAAGATTTTTATGTTCGAACAACAAACACATGTTCAGATAACAAACAACATAACAAACACAGAACAAGAAGAAGCAACATAAAATAGTGAATACCAATTGATGTGGTCCCGGTTCCTTGTCTCCAGGTGACTATTCAAAATATTTCAAAGCTCAGGATACGTCAACATCGACACTCAACCCGATACCGATCAGATAGTATTCCTCCGAATTTTGAAACTCTTCTTTGTAATTCCAGCCTTTTATTTACTTTTCTGACAAAGAATTTTTTTATAGTGTTTGCAAGACTCTCAGGTAGTTAGTAAAAGTGCACTTGTTAAGTTTTGTGTCAGTTTTTATTTTCAAAAGGTAAGAGTTTAACTGTCCCATTGGATATTCGTTAATGTTTTAATATCAAATTTCGAATATATCTGGGCCTCACAGTTGCATAACTTTTTTGTGCACTAGTTAATTTCTGTTCTCTGAATTTTGTAAGCACTTTTCTGAACTTCTTATTTAAAAAAGAAACTGATAGTATTATGGTACCTAAAAAGAGTGGAGTTTCAAGAACTGTGTTCACCACAGAAACCTAGCAAGACATAATAGGTAGAGAGTGGGCAGATGTCTGATGTTGCTAGGCAGTATGGCTTGAAAAGGTCTACAGTAGGCACAATCTTAGCTAAGAAAGATATAATCAAGAAGACTCAAGCAGTTAAAGGGGTAATGAAATCACATCTGAGAAATAAAGAACATTGGAGAGCTCATAATGGAACCTGAAACTGATCTGATGACAGAAGATCTCCAAAAATCTCAGAGATGTGTTTTATTCTGAAAAATAGGACCAATGCTGAAATCTGCTAATAAAGATCTTTTGAAGAAGTGGGAGGATGTCAGAACAATGGTCATCCAAATTGCATCCAAAACCCGACTAAGGTTAATAGGCTTGGGGATCTCTACAATGATAATGCTATTAATTACTTACAAAAAATCCTAAAGAAAAGAGAAAAGCAATTGACATTGGACAGATTCTTTAATCTCCACAAACAGAAAAAACATTCCAAAATAATTATAAAAACCGATGGAATCAGAATTTTTTCCCCCTTTTTCTTCTTACATAAATGTAAAATATAGGAAAAAATATATTTTTCTTTCTCTTCTGACTTTTTGAATATTATATAACTTCAAATCTCAAAGCATTAAACCAATAATGACTAAAAAATTTTTTAAATTAAAAAAGTATAAAAAGAAAACAGTTTGCAGAGAAAAAAACATGACTGATAAAAATGCAAGACTGTGTATACAGTATATGTATTTTTATTATTACATATAAATAAACATAAGAAGGTATGTAAATTTTTTATTTTTTGGGGTCTCCAGAATGAATTAATCAAATTCCCATAAAAATCTATGGTAAACTGATAATCAGTTAATGAACAATTCAGGTAGCAAACACTGTCTTGGAACGGATTGTGTTCATTAACCTATCACCCACTGTAGTAAAATTCAACGTCAGAGTTGTAGGAGTCTGATGAATTTTAATGACTTTGTTGACTCTAATCCCACAGCACTGGTGACCCATAATCTGTACAATTGAAGTCAAAAGGACTTTTAGCACATAATCCAGAATTATAGACAAGAAAGTACAGAAACTGCAAATTTCAAATAAAATTATCTTAAGATTTATTTTAATTAATGGATTAAATATTTCCAGCAAATCAACTACATTTTTCAAGTTTTTAATACAAAATTATTTTGTTCAAAAAGACTAAAATAAATTAAAATACAGAAGTCTTTGCTTAACATCATTTCATTATATTGTCATCGAGGAAAGATACAAGAACATTCATAACCATATTAATTATACTATTGCGATAAAAAAGTGTTTAGAATGGTTCATTAAAAATGGTTCATTGTCCTCATTTTTTTCATTTGTTATGACTTTCATCAATTAAGTAAGAGATTTACTGCTCAGTGATTGTTGTTTAACAATTAAATGCATTATTGAACACATTCCAGTATCATTTGGATCTGGTCAAACAATTTTGAAAAATCATTTGGGTGTGGAACATTGTTTCTCAAGTTGTCCTGAAAAATTGAATTTTTCCCAAAAACAGCAACATATTTGAGTGGCCAATGAAATGCTGTCTTGAGGCAAATTGTTCTTAAAACACATCATTAAAGGTGATGAAATATGGATCTACTCTTTTGACATCAAAACAGCTCAACAATCAAGTGAATGGCACTTCAAAGGGGAAGCAAGACGAAGAAACCAAGTCAAAGTCAGTCAAAAATCAAAGTCATGTTGACTGTTATCTTCGAATGTTGTGGTGTTGTGCATCACAAATTCCTTCTGACTGGCCAAACTGTCAACAAAGAATGTTATTTGAGCATTTTGTATTGTTTGTGTAAAGCAATTCATAGAAAATGACCTGAATTGTGGCAAGAAAATTTATGAGTTTTGCACCAAGATAATGCTTTTGTTGCTTGTGAATTTTTGGTGAAAAAGTCAACAAATACAGTTCTGCGAGCTCCATGTTCACCTGATATAGCAATGTGTGACTTTTTACTGTTTCTTTGACTAAAGTTTTTGCTTTGTGGTCAGTTTTGAGTCAGTTGATGTCATAAAACAAAATTTTCTTAATTTTCAAAATGTCCTAAAGGGGTTTCACAAAAATGACTTAAAAAATATTTTGAGGATTGGAGAAAATGTTGGCATAAGTGCATTGCAATGGGAAAGGACTGAAATAAATTTTGATGAATAAAATCAAATCTTGTGTTTCATTAAACCATTTAAAACTCATCGTAGACTGCATTTCTTACTAACTAAACACACTAAAGAAAACCTTTTAAATATGCAGCCGTATTTATTGCATTCTAACGTTTTCGGTCATATTTAATGACCTTAATCAAAAATAAACAGAAAAAAAGAAAAAAATCAAACTCCAAACTTTAAAATTTGAATTAACGATACAAGCGTTTTGGAATGTTTTTCCAAAATGCTTGTATTGTTAATTCAAATTTTAAAGTTTGGAGTTTGATTTTTTTCTTTTTTTCTGTTTATTTTTGATTAAGGTCATTAAATATGACCGAAAACGTTAGAATGCAATAAATACGGCTGCATATTTAAAAGGTTTTCTTGAGTGTGTTTAGTCATTAAACCATTTCTGATACTTTTTGATTACAGGGCTATTACAATTATTGTTGTTAAATTTTCTTTTTAAACAGCAGAATTGATTCTACAAGGTGGAAAATAAATGCTGCTTGGAAATATGACCAATTAGAATAATAACAACTGAATTGTATCTTGTTTACATTATTCAGCTTATGGTAAAATTGGTTGTTATTCGTCATTTCACTTAACATTGCAGTTTCCAAGAACCTATTGACAACATTAAGTGAGGACTTGATGTATGCTACCGTTGAAACATGAACTATTCTAAATATACTAAAATTTAAAAATATAAATAAACATTTATAACATATAAAATAAAATAAAAAAATACAACATACTTGTGAACTGTCTTGTAGAATATGTAGCTGCTGATTTGAAGATATTCCATTTATATATGTATTACTAGAAAAGATATAAAATAGATTAGACACTTTTAATATATATTTGGAGCTGTCCATAAATTACATTCACATTTTTCTTGAAATTTTTACTTCCCCTACTTTTCCAGTTTCCATAGCCTCTCTTTGGATGTTCAACAAAACTCAACGCCTTAAAACCTTTATCACTTTATGAATGATCGATACCGTAAGTAGAAATGAAACACATTAAATTTTGAAATAAATACAGTAGAGCATCGATCATCCGACTCAATTGGGGACTGGGGTTGGTCGGATAACCGAAAAGTATGAAAAAATACATTATTAGTATAGTATATTATTATATCTCATGTAATTAGTATATTTAGTATATCGCTATTAACCTACTTCGCGTTGAATTTTCATCGATGTTAAGCCTAACAAAAATTTTTAAAAATAATAATAGTCACTATTGTGTCGTTAAAAATTATTTTTAAATTATTTTATTGCTTACAAAACAAACAACCACTCATAATTAGAAAATTAAGCCTCGTTTAAATATCCCTTTCATGGTCGAGCCGGCATTGCCAGCTATAACACCAAAAATTTAACGAAAATAATATTAAAGTAGCCAAGACATAGCCAAATATTATAGCGCCGCATCACCAGCAGACATTTGAATTTGCCAACTAGAACGCAGTCGGTTAACCGATGTGACGGTTGATCGATGCTCTACTGTATAATAAAATGCATAAACTATATAAAATTTAATAAAATAAAACAGACATTCATTGAAGTTCAACCCCTCTCCCTTGTCCTACTTGTTTTAACCTCCTCCCTCCCATCATGGATGCCATTTATGAACAGCCCGTTAGAATATATATGAATTATATATAAATATAAACACATCCACTAACCTGACTACTTAATTAAAACCAGATGAACTGTTTAATTATAGAACTATAATATGGATAAGTTAATTAAATATGAAATAATTTGTCTAGAGGCAGACAGTTAGGTCCCATCTCATGATAATTTCAATAATTATAATAAATTAAATTTTCCATTTAGAATTTCTGGAAGGAAAAAAAAATCGGTGCAGAGTGAGACTTGGACCCATAACTCCTGCAAACTGTGCAGAAACATTGTCAATTATGCTACCCAGACTGCCATCCACTTTTTGCTTTCAGAATCTCCTTTCCTTTCAGGAATTCTGAATTAAAGATTAATTTATCATCATTATTAAAATTATCAGAAAATGGCTGCCTAACTGCCTACCTCTAGACAAATTATTTCATCTCTAACTATAAACTTACCCATATTATAGCCCAGTAACTTGGCAATTCGTCTGGTTTTAATGATGAGTTATATACATATATACCCCATATAACATGATAGTTAGGTTCCAAAAAAGTGTTATATTATGCAAATTTGTGCTATGCAAAGAACTAGGTTCCAAAAGTTAGTAAAAGTGTACTATTCTTTTTCATAATTAAAGTATTAAAGTTTATTAAAGTAGTCAATAATTAACTACCAATCATAATCAAAATTATTGCACACTACTATTAATTTTTCTTTAGTGCTAAATGCCGTTAAATAAGGAATTTTTCTTTTTGGCAAAATATCATTGCCATTTGAGCTTTCCTGCTGACCTTAATCTGGAGTGTCAGGAACATCTTGATTATTCTCTGATTTTTCATTTTCTTGTGTTTGTTTATGAGATCTTTAAAAATTTAATCTTTTTATATAGTAACTTTTAACTTAATCTATAAAATCAACACACAGTGACAGTTTTTCAGATTCATTTAAAACAGTCACCAATGACAGTGACACATGGTTTATAGGAACGTTAGAATAGGAAGTAAAAACAAGGAAGAATAAAAATTGTAGAGTTAGTTTTCATTAAAGAAAATCAGGAAAAGGCATGAAACAACATTAAAAGTTTAAATATTCTAAAATCCATGGACAAATATGAGACAATACGCATGCTTACTTAAATAAAAAATTGTCAAATTGTTGGTGTTTGCACTTAAAAATTGTGCTTTTTTGTATGAGGAGGTCTCCAATTCTCAAACTGCATTGTACAAAGGATTTCCCCAATTCTTAAACTGTGATAGAGCAAAGTAGTGTTGTAGGAATGCCTTGTTGGCAGAGGGATACCTGTATTTTTATTACTGTGAATAGGCAGTTAACTAAGTGGATCAATGTTCCATAAAATTTTAATTTGTAAAGTTATTTTATACATTGTTCTATATCATTAACTTACTGTAAACCTGAAGATAATCACTGAAAGCAATTGAAAACTTAGATTTCAATTTTAGATTAAATTTTAGAATTTCAATTTTAGATTAAATTTTTAGTTGTGCTGGATTTTTTAGTTATTTAGTGAACTGTGAAACACATCCAGATTATTGTGAATATTTTTAAATGTATAAAAATAATAAGTCACACATTCCACAATATTTGCATTCTATTTAGATGTTTGATTTCAGGCCTGTTAAAACCTGAAGTAGAAAATGTTTATTTCATTAAATTTAGTAGAGAAAAATGTATGAATATTAGTATTTTCTTATATTTTAGGTAAAGCAAAAATGTACTCTGGCATGTTTCTGTACCTTCCTTGCAAAGATTAAAAGTTCATCTAGAAAAGTTACAACACATTTAATGTTACTAAATATTTGAGAGAAACATCTATAAAAGTTCCAGGAGCATAGCTGATCCCATAAGGCATTCTGAGAAAACAGTAGCTTCCATATGGTATGTTAAATGTGGTGAATTTAGCACTATCTTTAATTAATTAGGTGAATTTTCCAGAATGCCTGATTAGCATCTACAATGTTAAAAATTTTTGCTCCTGCCATTCTTGATGTCGTTTCATCAAAAGTAGAAATGTTCAAAAATAAAAATAAACCTTTAAATATCCAGCAATAAAAATGTTTAATAAAAACGTTTTCAACCGTTTTAAACGGCCATCTTCAGTTGAAAAAGAACACTAAAAACGAACGCATGAAATACGAATTAAATAGAAACCGAAGTGCGCATGCGCAATTTATCGGACTTGCGTCATCTGAAAGTCTATAAATAACTTGCAAATAAATAACATAAAAATAATAAAGCCGCCAGAAAAGAAGGGAGGTAGGAATATAAGTTGACTACAAGATGTTAATCTGCATTATTGTAAAAGGATTTCCAGGCATAGGATAACCCTTCTGCATCCCTATGATTAATGCATCCCTTATTTATGTGAGCCTTGTGTATCTCTATCTTCTCAAGGTGTTTCACTGCCTGTCTGGAATTCGCAGCTCTAATGATCGAGGCTTGATCCCAATATACCTCGACCTCTTGCTGTTTGCCAAATGCTGTGAGGACTGTGGCATCTATGTTTTTACTCACAGAGTATTTATGTTCCTTGATTCTTTGTTTTAACTTTGTTTTTTAGTGTTCTTTTTCAACTGAAGATGGCCATTTAAAACGGTTGAAAACGTTTTTATTAAACATTTTTATTGCTGGATATTTAAAGGTTTATTTTTATTTTAAATTATTCATTCCAGTATAAGTTCTTGTTATGTAGAAATGTTCTCTTACCAAATTCCTATTTAGATTGCATGGATCCAAACAGATTATAATTTACCCATTGCTTTTCCTCACTAACACAATGAAATTCACCCATTCTGTGCATGAAATTCTGACCCCTCTGTTAGACTTGATGTTGCTTTTTGAAGATTAGTAAAAACTGATTGGACTCGTGTAACTGGTTATGTAACTGGTTATGTAACAAAGAAACAAAGAATACACAAAGATTACACTGTCTTGACTCACAGAAGGTCCGCGCTGAAAAAGGGGAGAGTGAAATGAGGTCACCATCTCTGACGGTTCCCCGAGGGGTCAACAGCGCCACCAACCTTTTATTTTGTAACCGGAAAAATGTTTACAAAACATCACTGAGACACAATGCGTTGTACGTAATGATGTCATATAGCATTTAACAATAACTTCAATCATTGATTCCAACACCCTCAATAAAATATGCATTAAAATATTTTAGAATGAAAAAAAAAGGTAGAAATATTTTCTGTGTGGCAGTATGCTATTATATATATCAATTTAATCATAGTTTTTAGAATATTTCCCTTTGTTCTTTGTTTCTTCTCGCTTCTAGAACTTTCTTTTCTAACTCTTTTCCCTTGGGTGGTGAGGAGTAATTTGTGAAACTACAGAAAATAAAAAGATAAAGAGAACTTGAGGGCATGAGTGACAGGGAGTGGGACATTCTTTTGACTGGACCTCATAGTGGACGAATGTGGAAGATGGTGTTCCTTGTTGTCAAGAGTAGCTAGACTGGAGGAACAGTGCTAGCCTGATAAGAACTTGAATTTTATCAGAGTCACAATAAAAGAAGTATCAACTAGGTATAAATGATAATCAAAGGATGATGATGACAAGCCATCAGTCTTACCAAGTTCCATGTGGCCTCCCAACAAAATTGTGCAAAGTTCTGTACATCCCAGGTATTTCATTCTTTTCTATAATCTATTCCATTATTTATCACATTCCCTGTTATCTTCCCTTAATTTAAGTTAGTTTGTAAGTACTAGTTATAGTCTTTCCTAGTACCATATTTAGTATATGTTGCAACTGGTGCGAATTTATGTTATTATCTGCCATTGTTTTTGTTACCACTGTGTTGTAATTGTTTACCATTGAGTTGGAATACAAAAAAATCTACACATATTCAATAAAATAAAATACTTGGTTTAACTATATACTATGCACAGTATTTATTTGGTATGTTCTCTTTTGTCAGTCAATGTGTATTTTGCAAAATTATCACATCTGTATGAAAAGACATGACACAAACATATAAACAATGTAGGAATATAAGTCCTAAGATCAGTCATCATTGATTGGGATTGAATTAATCATCTTTGACAACATCTTCCATGACTTGAGTGGAGATTACATTACACTACCAATGGTAAATGACCACTTTGAGCAAAGACAGAGTCTGAAACCAATCAGAATGATCAATTGAAAGGGCCACATTAATAAAAGCTTTGTCTTCAAAACACTAAGTTCTTCATCTTCCAAAAAACATGATGGAATACCATCCATAAGGTTCTTTCTCCAAGCTTCCTTTTGTGCATTCTTTTGCCAAAATCCCATTTAATCTGCTATCTTACCTCATCCCTTTTGTCATGTTCCTGCTGGATATTTATTCCTGTGCAATAAAATCATTGCCGCCTAGTGATAGTGTTGTGGTGACTAATCACCGACAAAACTTTGACTTCACCATTTCTTTCTCTCTCAAGATCAACTGACAAACCACCAATTTCTGGCTGATTTCCCATTCACTTCTGCTCCATTTGTTTGGAGACGACGAAGAGTAAAAAACAAGGGCTGTCAATTTGTTGCCTGTTGATCTGACCTACCGATACAATGAAAAAAATTGGACAGACTTCCACTCTCTCCAATGGACTGAGAAAAGGAGTCTTGTATTCAGTAAACCAATGGTCAGTCCGTCAACAAATGGATTTAATTGTGAATATGTCAACAAATGGATTTAATTGTGAATATGTCAACAAATGGATTTAATTGTGAATATGTCAACAAATGGATTTAATTGTGAATATGTTTCAGTGTATCAACTGCACCCACATATGATTTCTCATTCTTATCATCATCCTGAATGCAAATTAACATTAAAAACTGGCAATGGCACATGTGGGTTCTGTTATTTCTTTAATAACACCTAGCAAAATCATCCTTTGGAGTTCAGTTTTGAAAGTATATTGTGAAGGAATTGAAACTTTCTGTAGGGGTTCAATTATTTGTTTGACATTGTCCTTTAATTTCATATCATAAACAAAACCTTTAATCTCACCTAGCCCTTCAAAAAGATTTTTATTTTCCTTTATTAATGCATATTCTTGGGCTTTGATTGTGTCAATTCTTTTAGCAAGATTCAGCATCTGTATTGCCTCTAAAACAATGACTGCTGATGCATTCTGTTCACAGTATACATTCATTATGAAAAATTAGATTTTTAGAATTACCTCTCCACATACAATTTTATTTTTCCCCACTATTTCAATTTCTGATCCATTATAATTACTTAATTCCACTTCTGTGGTTACAATCCTCACTAGAGCTAAAATACATTTGATGTCAATATATAGGATAACTGGTACACCAGTTATCCTATATATTGACATCAAATGTCAATATATAGTCAATATTGACATCAAATGTCAATTGAACTGGAAAATAAAGTACCGGGTACTGTACATGCTGAGAACCCCCATATGACTAGCAGAGATAAATACCAGGGTTCAAAAGTATGCTGAAGATGTCAAACTCAAAGAATAAGTATGCTGAAGATTACACCATATGCATGAAAAAAAAACTAGAATGGATCATAAAAAAGATAATGGTAGAACATTTCACACACAACTCTATTGTAACTTGGAAAACTCTATTGTAACTATATAATATCACTGCACATCGGGTTGTATACGATACAATAAATCTGACTTACGGAACCTGTAACCGATGCATATCACTTTTTCTTTCAACAATCAAACATTTTCATAACCCCTTCTGGGTTCTTCATCAGGATAACAGCTGGATCGAATAGCGATTTCAAGAAGTTTGAATGAATCCGAACTTGAATCGTTCCATTCGCTTAATCAGTCACGAGATATGATTGAAATTGTTCTATTTCGACGGTCGATGTTCAAATTTAAGAGAACGATCCAAAACATGTTATTGAGATACAAAGATCATTTAATATTCTCGTGTTCCCTAATATCATTTATTTTTAAGGCTTAATATAATTTCGTTATCACTCTTTATGGAGTAGGTTTTGCCACGCCATGGAAAGGCTGATCTCTTCTCTTGAATTAATACACTCAGATTTGTCATACGCCCTAAAAATTTCCATCTCTTCTAGCCATTTTAGTTGGTGAATATGTGGTGTGGAGGCAATTATCTGTGCTGCATTGAAGTCCGCCACTATTTCGGGATCAGTGGCATATGTGGAGAGTGAGGTTGTGTGCCTGTTGTGATGTATATCCGAAATATGCTTTTTTAACACGTTAACTGCTTGTTGTAATATGATACTTTCCGTCAGGGGGGCCAAAAAATGAAAATTTGATATCTAATAATTGATTATAACGTAAATAAAAGGGTCGATATACAACAGTCAGGAGAGCGACGATAAGAAAAGTATATATAAACAAAAACCGGGGAGTCGTATGACCTTGAACCTGACACTGCTTTCTCCCAGGCAATAAATTTTACAACCCCACTGTAATTAGACGTCCTTCCCTACTTAAAAGTATTTACATCTGTGTGTTAAAGTATTTCACACTTTGTTTCGACTGCAAATGATGTTTTTTTTCTGTAAATATATATTAAAACGCACTTATATACTTTAAATTTTTTTAAATAATATTATTTACTTTATATGCGATAAAAGAGGATAATTAAACTAATTTTCGATATTTTAAATTATTTACTATTAAAATAAACCACTATCAGATATAAAATAGAGTTTTATTTTAAAAAAAAACTACGACCGCCGACCTTGTATCGCGTCACAACGCTACACGACACGCCGGCAGTCGTAGCTAGAATCGGTTTGCCATACGACCGCCAGCATTCGAAGCTAACTGAATAGATGTCCACGAGAGGCCAGCACTAAGCATGCAGAAAACGTCGTACGACGCCAGGAAAATTTAACCTTGAGTAAAACTACATTGTTTACGTCTACCGACGGTCGTATGGCGCTGTACGGGAATTTCCATTACGACATTTCCATTATAGGAATTTTATATACGCCTGATAGCCTCTCCATCCTGGATCCATCTTTTTCATTATGTAGGATGTCAAACAAGGTGCTGCATCTTCTGTATGCTATGTTAACGTTTCGTTGTTTAGCAATGGTGTTGTACAGGGACTTCAATAGAGGATTGAACTTAATGGGTATCCTCATATTTTCTGTATTATTGCTTGTGTTTTGTGTGTTGATTACAATGTTGGAAGAAGCCTGTGTTTGTTTGTGACGCTCTGCGATCGTTTGTATAATATTTCAGTACCCGTGTGATCTGGCGATACTTTCTAAGTATTTTAACTCCTCCGTTAGTGCTTTTTGTGTAAAAGAGTGTGTGTAAGCTCGTTTGACCAATGCCCTGAAAGCCGCCATTTTGTACTGGAAGGGATCACATTTTGTACTGGAAGGGACCAGTAAGCTCATGTGAAGCTGCAGGTTCAAGTCCTGCTCCAGGCTATTTTTTTTCTTCCAGTTTAATCTAAAATTATTTAATTAAATTTTAATTTTTTTAGTAATCTGAAATTGTGCTTTAAACTTTGTTGTTGCTTCGGGCACAATAAAGTGCTCATCTTTTATTTAGTTGATTCAACTAAATAAAAGATGAGAAAACTGCAAAGTGTTTTAATTTATAGCACTTTATTGTATTCAAAACAGTAAATTATAATTATTAAATTTAATACAATATGCTGCCTAACACCTCACTCTAAAAACAAATTTATCAGTACAGTGGGTGATCGGTTAACAAACATAATCTGTTCAAAGATTTTGTTCGTTATCCAAATTTTTTGTTAACTGATTAATTGATTTACCATAGGTTTTTATGGAAATTTGATTAATTCCTTCTGGAGATTCCAAAAATAAAAAAATATATACTTTCTTACTACGTTTATTTGTATGTAATAATAAAAACACATATATGCACAGTCTTGCATTTTTATTAGTCATGTGTTTTCCATTTGTAGGGGTTAAATAATATGTCCAATGTCGATTGCTTTTCTCTCTTCTTCAGGATTTTTTGAAAATAATTAATAGCATTGTCGTCATAGAGATCTCCAAGTCTATTAACCTCAACTTGATTTGGATGCCATTCTAAGACTGTTGTTCTGACATCCTCCCACTTCTTCAAAACATCTTTAATAGCAAATGTTGGCATTGATCCTTTTTCATCTTCCTCTTTTCTAGAAGAAAACACATCTCGCTGAGTTTCTTGGTGTTCTTCATTTATGCATTCTTGGAGTTCTTCTATCATCAGATCAGTTTCAGATTCCATTATGAGCTCTTCTATGTCATCTTTATTCACTTCCAATTCCAGATCTCTAGCAGTTGTAACAATTTCATCCATAATTTCAGAGACATCATCTCTCTCTCTCCCTGAATGCAGGAAGGACGCTGTGTCCTTCAGCACCAAGCAAAATTCAACTGTTGTTGAGTGACTTCTGACCATGCCTTTTGAATGAGCTGTATTGCTTCAAGAATACCAAATTTTTCTTTCCAAAACGTTTTTAATGTCATCGTTGAGGAGAACTGGCATGTTTCAAAACACTATGAAAGTGCTTGAATGTACAATTTCTTGAAACCTGCAATAACCTCTTGATCCATTGGTTGAATCAACAAAGTGGTATTCAGAGATAGAAACTGAACTGTCAGCCAGGAAAAGTCTTCCAGCAAATTATCTTCAAGGTCTTTTTGGGTGTCCTGGTGCATTGTCCAATTGTTTCAATGGCAATTATTGGTCTGAAGGTAATCTTTGATGCTTGAACCACAAACTTCAAACAGCCATTTTTTAAAAAAAGTCTGTGTGACCCATGCCCTTTTATTCAATCTCCACATCACTGGCAATTTTTATTTAATTATGGAATTTTTTTAATGCTCTAGGATTCTCAGAGTGAGAGATAAAAAGTGGGATAAGCTTCATATCACTGCTAGCATTAGCTCCCAAAAGTAACGTCAGTCGGTCTTTCATGGGTTTATGCCCAGGAATATTTTTCTCTTCTTTTGTAATGTAGGTACGGTTTGGCATACACTTCCAAAATAAATCAGTTTTATCAGAATTGAAAATTTGTTGTAGACAATATCCATCTTTTTTAATGAATTCTTCAAATTTGAGACAGAACTTCTCAGCTTCTTCTTTATCTGCACTAGCAGACTTACTGTGAATGACCACATGTTTAATGCCAGTTCTTCTAAACTTTAAAAATCATCCAGTAGTAGCTTTGAATTCTATCTCCTCATCTGACAAATGTGGAGTTTTTTCCTTCAATTCTTCAAAAATTTCTCTTGAATGATAGTCATACTAATTACATCTTTTTTCATTTTCCTTTTTTTAATCCAAATTAAAAGCAATCTCTCTATTTTTTCATGGATGGAACATCTTTGTTTCTCAGATGTGATTTTTGTTACTACTTTAGCTCTGAGTCTTCTTGATTATATCTTTCTTAGCTAAGATTGTGCCTACTGTAGACCTGTTCAAGCTATACTGCCTAGTAACATCAGACATCTGCCCACTCTCTACTTTGGCTATTATCTCTTGCTTGGTTTCTATGGTGAGCATGGTTCTTGAAACTCCATGCTTTATAGGCTTGATAATATTATCAGTTTCTGTTTGAAATAAAAAGTTCAGAAAAGCACTCACAAAAATTCAGAGAACAGAAATCAACTAGTACATGAAAGAATTATGTAAATGTGAGGACCGAATGTAATTTGAATTTTGGTGTTAAAACGTTAATGAATACTCAATAGGATAGTTAAAATCTAATCTTTATAAAATAAAAACCGACGCAAAACTTATGGAGTACCCGACAGTCTCGCAAAGACTATAAAAAAATTAATTGCCAGAAAAGCAAATAAAAATCTGGAATTACAATGGAGAGTTTCAAAGTTTGAGCAGGAAAACACTATCCGATCGGTATCGGGTTAAGCGTCGATGTTGACGTCTCCTGCGCTCCAAAAAATTTTGAATTGTTACCTGAGGACAAAAAAAATCAATCGATATTTGTTATTTTCTGTCGCTTCTTTTTATGTTTGTTCAGTGAAGTGTTCATTGTCCGATCATAAAAATCTTTCATGAAAGTGTTCATTATCTGATTTGTTGAACTGATCACCCACTGTAATTTATAATTATTATAGCCAATATATAGCTCAATGTTATATGGCAGTTGTAGTTTTATGAATATCTTGATTCCATCCTCATAGTGAAAATTTCAGCTATTAAACTAATTATTATTGATCTTTACATGCCTCACCCAAAAAAAGCTAATGTTTTTTAAATTATTAATTGGTTTTTTATCATCGCTAAACTCCCTCTAAAATTTCAAAATAATCATGTGTGGAGATTTAACCTCTCCAAGATATCTTGGTCCCCTTCTGGCCCTTCATATTGTTGTATTGATTGTGATGAAGCTTATTTTATCAATGAAATATATTATTATTGTAATTTTTCTCAAAAGATTTATTTTTCTATCAGGGATAGCTCCTTTCTTGTCCTGACTTTCAGTTACAATTGCCTCTTGAATATCTATTAAATTAATGAATTCTCATCAAACCATACAGCAATTTGCTTGGAAGTTTCCAACTGCATAAAAATACCCAATCTAAAATAGTTCACCACAATGGTTGCAATTTAACCAGAAAGAAGCTACAAAATATATTTGTTCAATAGATTGGTCATTTTTAGAATCCTCTTATTTGCCCTTAAATGAAATTACAGATTTAACTTACAAAATCCTTAATTCTATTATCAATAAATTTTTACAAACCCACAAATCTGAAATCATTTTCTCACCAGCTAAAAAAGCTTAGAAATCTCCTCAGAAAACAATGGAATAAATGGCAAAAAATTGGCAATCCTCACAATCTCTATATGCACCACACCATACAAAAACATTATTATTCAGAATGCAGCATTAGTTTTCAAAACCACTTCCATAAAATTGTTTCCTCTTTTGCTATAGACCCATGAACATTCTAGAGTTTCATCCTGAAATTTTTCAGAGACTCCTAATAAATCATACGTAGTTCAGGATCACCAAACATAAAAAGTATAGAATACCTATTTTTAAAATTATTATTACATACCACCCACTGCTGAATTTAAATTGCTTTCCTTTCACACATGTTTATCATCATTTGTCCACTTTTTCCAAAGTTTCCGAAGCAACTGACTCATTGAGAATGTCAAATTTCAGCCCAGATCTTATCCCTGCTATCTTTTACAAAACTTTATAACCTGTAGCAGCAGTTATTTTATCAAAATTACTTTCTAAATTTGCTCAATTCAGTGGCATTCCCCAAACTATTGTTTGGCTTATATGTTCGGACGTGTTGTGCGGAATCGACACATAGCTACAATTTATTTTGTGTTATTTATTTCTGTGTTTGTTATTTATTTCTGGAGACTTGAGAGACTCTATGTGGTGATTTCTTGTAACCGCAAACGAATCAAAAGACGAGATAAGATTAACGAGAACATTTATTAGCTTACATACATCCAACTTGGATTTTACACAAATTGCGAAATTATACCCCGACTTACACGAATTTGACTTATGCGGTTATCACTCAGTCCCACCTATTGCATAAGTTCGGGGTATTACTGTATTTCAATCAGTTTTTATATTTTAAATATTTCAATGGTTTAATACTGTCTGATTTGCTTTGTCTGAAAACTCCTCAATATAATCTTCGTAACCCTTCATGCATTTTTACTTCTTTCTTTTAGATTGTCTATTACTCAAAAATAATTTTTTAATCTCATTTCTGAAAATATGACAACCCTCAAACATATACTTTATGAAAATTTTACTTATTTTAAAAATACAGTGGAACCTCGGTATACGACCTTAATCCATTCCTGATGTTTGGACTTATACCAAATAGGACGTATACCAAACAAACCTTTTCCATAAGAAGTAATGTAAAAATGATTAATCCATTCTGATGTAAAATAATGGCCGGCTTGAAACACCTCACTTTCCTGACTAGTTCCTGCTTGATTTTTCATGAGATCAGCATGTGTCTTTTTAGCTTTCTCGCAAATAATTGCTTCTGATATGCTGTCTCCAGCACACTGTTTTTCAGTTATCCAAAGCAAAAGCAATTTCTCGACATGATCTAATGTCTTCGATCTCTGTTTAGAAATTGATTTAACCTCTTTCACAACGTTAGCAGATTTAATAATGTCTTTACTTTTCACGATTGTTGATATCATCGTTCTCGAAATACTGTATGCAACAGTTAAAATCTTGAACACGCGTGCCACCTTTATATTTCTCAACAATCTCTTTTTTCAGTTCCATTGTGATTCTAGTCATTTTTTTTAGTTTTCTGTTGCTTTTCATTTGCCTTTTTGCAATTCATGATTAATAAAAATAATAAAATTTTACTTAAAATTTAAAATCAAAAGAAATTTAAAAAGTTATAAACCGTGGCACCACGAACATCTAGTCTGGTCTAGTACACCGATAATGCTACTTGTTCATGGATGGCGCATATAATCGAATTAAGTCGTATACTGAACAAAAGTCGTATACCGAGCAAAATTTGTTTCGTCCAAACAAGACATATTCCGAATCGGACGTACTCTAAAGCAGACGTATACTGAGGGACCACTGTATGTGCAAAAAAATTCTTTATAACTTTTAAATTTTTTTCTTGTTACTTTTCATGCTTTTTTAATGTGTTATAATGTATTTTTAGCTTTTTTTTCTATTTGTTGTTTATTTTATTGTCACAAAATTTTATTGTTATATGGGGGGGTTAAAATATTTTGTCTTAATTACAATTGGAAAAGTCTGAGTAAGATAGATAAATAAATAAATAATTGAGACAGGGCACTTTCAGATAACAATTTTTTTAAATTATCAATCAGACTTGAAAAGGAAAAATATAAAGGTAAATATCTTAAATAAAGTAAAAATGTTAAAACTTTCACTTCAAAAACTGGTTTTATGTAATGAAAAAAACAAACATACCTAAAACCAGTAAAATTATTTAATGATACAAACATTTTCATCATTTACTCATGATAATCATCAAGAAATTTAATCATATTAAGAAATTTGTTAATTTATATATGTATATTTGTGTTTTTTTTCATAAAAATGTTAATTTTAATNTTATTCAATTCCTATATTTCATAAAAATGTTAATTTTAATTCTAGTACAATAGTATAAAGAAGAATAATGCATAAATTTGATAAGAAATAACTGAAAAAATTTGTTTCATTTATTAAAAACAGCACTAATCTCACATCGCAATCTACAATGTACTGATAAAACTTTCAATTCAAAATAAAAAATACATAATAGTAAAAGTAATGAGCTGACTTCATATTGTAACTATAGAAAATCGTAGACTAGTGATTCCCAACCCAACCCAGGGGTATACGATAGGTTTGTTAGGGGTACAGAAAAAAGTTAGTTATTATGGCAGAAAAAATAATATATTATGTATTAAAAAATTATTAGTTAAAAAATGTTCCTTGCAACAATCACAAACTTTATTATACAGTTCAAAATGCAAAAATAAAAATAAAAACTTATGCTTCTGATTGTACAATGAAACAGATCAATAAATGTTGCGCAATCGGTCAATGATAGTGGTGATACCATTACGCGTGGTTAGTGTACCCAGGGGTACACATACCCCAGGTTGGAAATCATTGATTCTAGAGAAATGACATGTTACAGGGTACACTAATGAAAAAAAGGTTGGGAACCACTGTCCTAGACAATCGTTATTACATAAAACTTCATAATTTCTCTAATAAGTACTCTCTGAATTTGATTTTGGTTAACTGGTTTTTCAGATAATTCATTTTTGGATAATTGACACTCTACTATACAGTAATACCCTGAACTTACGCGATAGGTGGGACCGAGCAATAACCGCATAACTCGAATTCGCGTAAGTCGGGGTATAATTTCGCAATTTGTGTAAAATCCAAGTCAGATGTATGTAAGCTAATAAATGTTCTCGTTAATCTTATCTTGTCTTTTGATTTGTTCGCAGTTACAAGAAATCACCACATAGAGTCTCTCAAGTCTCCGTAGATATAACAAACACAGAAATAAATAACACAAAATAAATTGTAGCTATGTGTTGATTCTGCATAACACGTCCGAACATGTAAGCCGAACAATAGTGTGGGGGAGTGAGTAATCGAGAGTTGTGTGGCGTTTAAACAAAAGTCAAATCGACGCGATTTGAAAATCGCGTAACTCCGGGTTTGCGTAAGTCGGGGTATTACTGTATTTAAAATTACTTTAATAAGTTTGTAAGCATATACTTATAAAAAAATGTATTTTTAAAAATTAAAAACATGCAATTTTTTGAGAGGTTAGCATTCAATATTTTAAATACAAAAAAAATCCAGCAACAAGTTAATATAATTTTCCCAGAATTTATGAGTTTTTATTTTAAAAAAAACTTTTATATTGTTTCTTCTGATTCTATGTCACGACTTGGTGCATTTATAGACACTTGGCAAATAATTCCATCACCTACATTTACTTCTTACAGAAACACATTTCAGGCTTTCGCCCCTCTTCAGTCTGTTACGTCGATAGTTGTGACTTGAGTGTCCGTACTTCCCGCTCCTTTCCCCTCCCCTCTTTTCCCGACTTGACGGACTCCCCCGCATGCCTCGTAATTTGTAACATTACCCTTCTCCGAGTGTTGCACACAGCCTCGCCTGCGACTGTATAAACATTCTATTTTATTTTAATAATTGAAGCCAGTTTTTATGGATGTCGATGCTAAGGTTCTTGTTAATATTATTTTTGTCTATAGTAATTTCGTAGCTTTCTTTGAATTTTCTTTTGTACCAATTTTTTTCTTTGTGTACTATTGTTGCATCCTTTTTATCTATTTTGCAGTTGTGGGTCGTGCAGTGTTCGTAAAAAACTGAGTTGATTCTGTTATACTTCAGGTCTGCGATGTGTTCTTTTAGTCTTGTTTCTAATTTTCTTTTTGTTTCACCGATGT
>NW_019384914.1:371244-384575 GCF_000671375.1 Centruroides sculpturatus | reverse complement strand
AGACAAAAATAATATTAACAAGAACCTTAGCATCGACATCCATAAAAACTGGCTTCAATTATTAAAATAAAATAGAATGTTTATACAGTCGCAGGCGAGGCTGTGTGCAACACTCGGAGAAGGGTAATGTTACAAATTACGAGGCATGCGGGGGAGTCCGTCAAGTCGGGAAAAAAGAGGGGAGGGGAAGGGAGCGGGAAGTACGGACACACAAGTCACAACTATCGACGTAACAGACTGAAGAGGGGCGAAAGCCCGAAACGCGTTTCTGTAAGAAGTAAATGTAGGTGATGGAATTATTTGCCAAGTGTCTATAAATGCACCAAGTCGTGACATAGAATCAGAAGAAACAAGAAAAAAGAAGACACGGTTTCGTCAAATAACTAAAACTTTTATATTATTAATTATTTGAAGAAAGCTCAGTTTTGAGGGCAATGATGAGTTTTATAATAAATTGTAAATGCCAGTAACGAGTAAAACCTTCATTAAGTCCAACCCCTCTCGAGATAGGACATATGGCCACCCACTATCTCACCACCCTTGACCTTTAATCATCAATTTAACAGCATTGATGCCCCTTATACATGAGCTACCAAGCTAAATTTCATTTCTTAATAGAGAGGTTGCAGCCGTCGTATTCAGCCCAAAATGTGAACGGCAGACCGTCGAGCGCTGCCATCTGGCAACTCAAGACGGTCAATAATGGCATTTGCTACGTCTAGCATGGCAAGTAGAAGACTGGTTTAAACTTTATTCATTTTATTTGTTTTTTTCAGTTAAAATTATGACCTATTTTATTAAAATAATGATTATTTACGCATTTACGAATAATATTGTACTTAGTAGACGGTTTAATCCAGAAATTATTTAATTATTCAATTTTTTTAGCAAGTGATGCGAAGTACCTGTAGAATTTACATATATTTAACTTCATAATAATTTATCTTAAAGTAGGTTTGTTCTTCCATGGCATCTTCTACCATCAACAGCATAATATGTTTGTAAATTTTCTAAAAATTAATTTTCAGAGCTGCTTTCGAATTTACATAAGCCACTACTTCCCTTGACAAAAGTATGAGATAGTCCTATCATCTGATCGTATGGTAGGAGACACCACACTAATTAAAAATAATTATTTTGTGTTATTAAACATCTTATAAATACTTTAAAATAGTTTAATTTGTTTATTTACCTTTCCTGGTAACCCTTGATGTTAAATGTATCTGCCATTTTTTCAACAAATTTCCCGTGAGTCAATGCGTGACGTTCACTGGTTCACGTGACATTGTGAACGTGTGCCGCAACAATTTTTTCTTGGAGTTAAAATGTAAACCATGTACTTCTGCTTGCCATGTACAAGTATTCTGAGTTATGCCTTCATGGAGGAAGGACGTGTTTTTGCTCTTCTCCCCTTATTTTGGTGAGTTCCAAGTGTTTAAGCCTTGTTTTAGGGTTAACTCTGCTTTTCCTATACTTAGGTATTTGCATTTTTCACCGGATGTTCGTCCTCTGGTGTTTAAAAACAAAACTATTCTATCTGGGTCGTTTGATTCATTCTCGTGTATTATCAGCAGTAAAGATGAAAAGCGATAGAAAATGCAATGCTTACTGTTGGTTCCAAATTGCAATTTCAAAACCTTACAAGAGCCTGATATAAGTTTTCGTCTATTCCCACATGAAAAACGGGAAAAACAGATGATTATTCAGAAATTGATCAGGTTTATTAATGAGCTCTGAATTCTGAAAGAGTGGATTAGACTGTTAAGAATTGGTAGTTTCCTGATTGTCCAGCTTTACACGAACAAGTTATGCTGTCAATTTTAAAACATTTTGTTAAAGTTTAAAATGCCAGTAATTTTGTGTAGGACACAGGGCCGGATTTAAGCATTTCGAAGCCCTAAGCTGAACTCTGTAAATCCCCTTACCAACCCTTCACAATTTTAGAAGTCAATCATAAAAAGAAAAGAATTAAATCAGACTATGACTCTGATTTAATACGGATATTGGAAAAAAAAGACGTGAGGTTTCACTGGTCTTCTGTTTTATAACTAAGTTTAATTAAGTTTTTATACCCATTCCATTAAAAATCTTTTCTTTAAATTAGTTTTATCAATTATTTTAAAAAAGATCTTATGTTAATTCTTTGAAAAAAAATTAATGAAATACAGTCGACCCCCTATAACGTGCGTTCCTATAACGACAATTCCTATAACGTAGCGAAAAAATTGTAGCAACATTTGTATAAAGCAGCTCCTAAAACGTCGTCACCAACTCGTTTCACGAGAAGATTGATAGAATCTGGACCAATAGTGGATGAGCAGCCAAACTACTTTCCTCTGCCCTGTGCCACGCTACGGAGTGGCTAAATTGAGTTTGCTATCGTCTGCACAGTATTATATATAAATTATATATAAATTAGGTACTGTACATATAATTATATATTAATTATATATAAATTAGATGCTGTATATATAATTATATATTAACTTAATTTATTGTAACTTTATTATAATTATATATATGCTTTCCGCCGCCTGGTGCCACGCTACAGAGAGTTTAGGCTAGTAAGTTGAGTTTATCATCATCTGTACAGTATGTAAATTAAATACCATAAGTCTAATACAGCACTAATTTTATACATTTCTTGTGAAAGAAACATTTCTTATTCAACGGCCATAAAAATTATTTATATTAATGATGTCTCCAAAGGTCAAGTTATTTTTCTGCAAAAAATTCGTTATCAGAAATCGCGGCCGTCATTTCGTGTGCTGTTCTGTGACGAAAACAAGCTTTGAGCAACGGCGTAGTCGAACGGTGCATACTTGGTAAGTAATTCTATAATTTTTTGTTTATAGCATAGTTTATACAGATTATTCCCTAAAAATTATACGTGTTTTGGAAATGTTGAGTGGAATTAGTCTAGAATCGGTTAATTTTATAGAAGAAAACCTTTCGAACAGCCTTAGTCCGTAAAGTTCCCACCTATCGGGCTGCGATTGGCTCATTCCTACAACGTAATTTTCGGTTAGCGTGGAACGTATCTAAGCGTTATAGGGGGGTCTACTGTATGTCATTGTCAAAAATCATTTTCCTAGCCAAAACCAAATATAAAACAACAGATCTCATGGCAAAGATTAACAACCGCTTAGATAAGATGGCCACTAAGAAAGACTTGGCAAAGGCTGCCAATTCTAATGATTTATTAGGCACCCAAAAAATTATTCTAGATAAATTAAATGAAGTAGAGGAAAAAACAACTCAATACATACCTCCCACACCACTATACAGTTCTGTGGTGAAAACTGGCACTACAAATGGCAACCGTGCTGCTATAAAGACTTCTCCTCCTAAGGAGGTCTTGCTTGTATATAACAAAAATAAAAAATGCACTAACAGCAATACAGTTTGCAAGATTATGCAATCCAAACTCAAGTCATCATCCTTACGAATCGGTATAGATTAGTTAAGGAAAATAGGGGTAGAGGTGTAGTGATTGAGGTAGGAAGCAAAGATGAGGCTGCTATCCTCCAAAGAAACATTGAAAAAAAGATACCAGAATTGATGACAAAGTGACCGAAGAAGAGGTGGCCCCATACAGTAATCTACTCTGTGCAGACTGATATCATCAGGGAAGAACTACCTACTCTAATATGAACAAAATGATATAATCAATGGACAATTCACAATCACAGAGTTTGAGAAACATTTCCATATCAAGTTTACCTTAGGAAAACGTGACTCTAACTACAAAAACTGTGTTGTGGAGGTGTCCCCTAGAGGGTCACCTCCACAACACAGAAAGACCCTGTTACACCTGGGAAAAATCAGCATAGAGTGGTCACTCTGCAGGACTGCTGACTTCTTTCTGGTCCTGCAGTGTTTTAAATGCTGCAAGTACAACCATGCCGCTAAGGATTGCCCACACTCAACAGTTAAATGCAGCCACTGTTCAGGTGAATATCTTTACAGGGAGTGTCTCAACAGGAAAACCAAACTGGTATGTTGCAACTGCAGATGAAACAAAGCTTTGAACTATAAACATAATGCATGAGACAGTACATGCTCCACAAATATCCAGATCAAAAACAACATAATGGCAAGAATCGATTATGGAAATAAATAAACCTAACAAATTACTCTTACTGCAAGTCAATTTAGGGAAAAGCATTGCTGCTACCTCCCTTCTTAGCAAGCAGCTTATTAATTATGACCTGGTGTGCATGCAAGAGCCTTACTATTGTAAAGATGTACCCACATGCTTACCTACTTACTGTCCCATACTGCAGTGCACAGAGGATTTTCCATAAGCCATTACTTTGGTGCCTAACACCAGCTTATCTGTAATGACGCATGTTAATTACAGTAACCAATACTTGATTACAACCGAAATAATGATTAACAATGAAAGGATTGTGGTGGTCAATGTTTACTTCCCTGGGGACACAGAGACTGTATATTTTATTGAGAAACTACAGAAGATTGTTAACGACTTTCAAGGCACAAATATAGTCATTGCAGGGGACTTCAACGCCCATTCCCCTGCATTGGGCGGCAAGAACTTGGACACATGTGGGAGCTTCCTGGAAGAATTCTTTGTGCTTAATGGTTTAGTTATTATAAACAATCCATACTCACCATCCACTTTCACCTTGAGTAGAGGTGAAAGCTGACTTGACATGGCAGTTTGCAATGACAGCTTATACTCCAGGATAACAAACTGGAGGGTTATCAATGATGAGAGCTTAAGTGAGCATGCCTATATTGAATACGAATTGACAGACTCAGGTGATGGGATAGGCCAATATTTGCATCACGTCTTAAATATGCACTCAATCAAGCTAACTGGATAGGAATTAAGAACTATTTACAGGAACACCTAATTGAAACTTACTCAGATGAAACAGAGGTAGCTAGAATTCAACTAGACAATAACATTAAGGCCATTAATAAGGCTTGTGAAATTTATATTCCAAAAAAGAGAATAAATAGGAGAAGTGTCCCTTGGTGTATGGCGGATCTGAGCAAATTCCGAAGTATAACCAGAAGACTCAGAAAGCAGTACCAGAGATGTCACAATGATAGCACAAGGAGGACGCATAGGGAGAATTATCTACAAAGTCAAAGAACAAATAAGCAAGCTATAAAAGGCACAAAAACAAGAAGTTGGTAAGAGTTTTGCACCAGGGCATCTGTAAACCTGTGTGGCTACATTACACATATGTGTAGTAATAAGCTGCAGAAGACTCAGATTTTGACATCATCAAGTGATAACAGCAAACTTAAATCTCTTATCCAGATCCTGAATGCCAAACTACAAACTTGCTGCCCAAATGATAATCCTGAAGAAGATTCACAATGGCAAAGGAAACTGCATACAGATACCAATATACTAGACAACACAGAGGATGTTCCACCATTCACTATAGGGGAAGTTGACAATATTGTCAGGAACCTGGGCAGGGGCAAGTCTCTAGGCCCCAATGAGATCACAGCAGAAATTACTGCCAACCTCTGAAACCTTATTACCACAACAACTTCTTAAAATTTGCAATGCCTACTTTAAACACGCAATCTTTCCGCAGGAGTGGAGGACTGCTTGTGTAATACTAGTCCCTAAACCGGGTTCTACCTCAGAATCCAGGCAAATATCATTATTACCAGTATGGGAAATATTCTAGAAAAACTGATTATGAACAGGCTCATTTGGTTCATCGAGCAGAACAATTGCCTTAGCGAATATCAATTTGGTTTCCGTCCACAAGATGCCATTAATGGCATAGTCAAGGAAATTCAGCATCTCCTGGAGGATCATAAATACGTTTTAGGGGCAAGCCTGGACATATCAAAAGCTTTTGATAGTGCATGGTGGCCCCTCATAATCTATCAATTGCATCAAGTGTCCAAGGAACATTCTCAACCTTTTACAGGACTATCTTAAGGGCCACAGAGCTACATTGCATTATGGTCAGTACCATGTTACCAAAACCATTACCAGAGGATGCCCACAGGGGTCTGTTTGTAGACCCCTGCTGTGGAATGTGACCTTTAATGCATTTTTAGAGAAGGATTTTGGACATTCAAAATGCTTTGCTTATGCCGACAACGTCATGCTGCTTATGGGGGCAGGTTCAGAGCTGATCTTGAAAACAGAGGGAATACTATGCTTCAACATATCTACAGCTGGGGAGAGGAACACAAATTGTACTGCGGGGCTCAGCGAATTTTCCATAAGCCATTACTTTGGTGCCTAACACCGGCTTATCTGTAATGACGCATGTTAATTACAGTAACCAATACTTGATTACAACCGAAATATTTTGTACAAATGTTTGAGGTCCCTCGTAAGTTAAGGCTTTTTACTTGTAAATTCGGCCCTGATGGGACAATGTCAAAGCTGATGTTTTTTTAACACAAAGGACGCAAATATGTATAGAATGATCTCACTCATTTGTTTCGATACCACATAATGACGTGTTCCACTAACAATAATTGTTCTCCTTCTATAAAATTTCTCGATAAACAGCTACAGGCAGCATAGGCTTATATCATTATATCAAACAGTAATATATGATTAATTTTACATTACTAGCTACAAGTGACCCAGATAAAGTAGCCATTTTGTAAAAATGCAGTGCCCTCTATAGTTCATGAAAAACGTAAATAGAAAAATATGGTTAAATCAGTCTTAGGGCAGTGGTTAGGCTTAGTGTTACTAAGCCTAACTTTTTAGCTTACTTTAAATAGCTAAGTTCTGGTGTTTTTGTGGTATCCATCTTGGCTTCCTCAACTGAGTGGTGATCTTTAAGGAAAGATAACAGTGGACTGTCATCTTGTGCCTACAAGTAAGTAACTCATCTGTTTTTTGTTGGTGGGGAGATCAGCTATTGAGCAGACCGGTTTTCCCTGGCCAGCCAGTCTGCCTGTGGAGGCAACACCAGCCAGTGGTAAAGCAGCTTGTTCTATGTTGATTCTAAATTTCACCAAGGACTTTACCTGACGTGTGCCCCATCCATCTCTAGTATTGTTGAAAGTGTCACAAGAGTGCATCAGTTAACTTACATAGCCACTCTTAAGTTCAACGTGGTGACCAGCAAGAGTGTGTTGGGTAACCTTCTTGGTTAACGCACTTGTTGTACCTCAACCTCTCCCTGGGACACAATGGAGGATTTTCTTAAAGGTGCCTATGACATAATACAAGAATTTAAGCAGTATGCATTAGACAACCCAAATGGTAAATTATGTTCAGGAGGACACAGTAAATATGTCATTGTCAAAAATCATTTTCCTAGCCAAAACCAAATATAAAACAACAGATCTCATGGCAAAGATTAACAACCGCTTAGATAAGATGGCCACTAAGAAAGACTTGGCAAAGGCTGCCAATTCTAATGATTTATTAGGCACCCAAAAAATTATTCTAGATAAATTAAATGAAGTAGAGGAAAAAACAACTCGATACATACCTCCCACACCACTATACAGTTCTGTGGTGAAAACTGGCACTACAAATGGCAACCGTGCTGCTATAAAGACTTCTCCTCCTAAGGAGGTCTTGCTTGTATATAACAAAAATAAAAAATGCACTAACAGCAATACAGTTTGCAAGATTATGCAATCCAAACTCAAGTCATCATCCTTACGAATCGGTATAGATTAGTTAAGGAAAATAGGGGTAGAGGTGTAGTGATTGAGGTAGGAAGCAAAGATGAGGCTGCTATCCTCCAAAGAAACATTGAAAAAAAGATACCAGAATTGATGACAAAGTGACCGAAGAAGAGGTGGCCCCATACAGTAATCTACTCTGTGCAGACTGATATCATCAGGGAAGAACTACCTACTCTAATATGAACAAAATGATATAATCAATGGACAATTCACAATCACAGAGTTTGAGAAACATTTCCATATCAAGTTTACCTTAGGAAAACGTGACTCTAACTACAAAAACTGTGTTGTGGAGGTGTCCCCTAGAGGGTCACCTCCACAACACAGAAAGACCCTGTTACACCTGGGAAAAATCAGCATAGAGTGGTCACTCTGCAGGACTGCTGACTTCTTTCTGGTCCTGCAGTGTTTTAAATGCTGCAAGTACAACCATGCCGCTAAGGATTGCCCACACTCAACAGTTAAATGCAGCCACTGTTCAGGTGAATATCTTTACAGGGAGTGTCTCAACAGGAAAACCAAACTGGTATGTTGCAACTGCAGATGAAACAAAGCTTTGAACTATAAACATAATGCATGAGACAGTACATGCTCCACAAATATCCAGATCAAAAACAACATAATGGCAAGAATCGATTATGGAAATAAATAAACCTAACAAATTACTCTTACTGCAAGTCAATTTAGGGAAAAGCATTGCTGCTACCTCCCTTCTTAGCAAGCAGCTTATTAATTATGACCTGGTGTGCATGCAAGAGCCTTACTATTGTAAAGATGTACCCACATGCTTACCTACTTACTGTCCCATACTGCAGTGCACAGAGGATTTCCCATAAGCCATTACTTTGGTGCCTAACACCGGCTTATCTGTAATGACGCATGTTAATTACAGTAACCAATACTTGATTACAACCGAAATAATGATTAACAATGAAAGGATTGTGGTGGTCAATGTTTACTTCCCTGGGGACACAGAGACTGTATATTTTATTGAGAAACTACAGAAGATTGTTAACGACTTTCAAGGCACAAATATAGTCATTGCAGGGGACTTCAACGCCCATTCCCCTGCATTGGGCGGCAAGAACTTGGACACATGTGGGAGCTTCCTGGAAGAATTCTTTGTGCTTAATGGTTTAGTTATTATAAACAATCCATACTCACCATCCACTTTCACCTTGAGTAGAGGTGAAAGCTGACTTGACATGGCAGTTTGCAATGACAGCTTATACTCCAGGATAACAAACTGGAGGGTTATCAATGATGAGAGCTTAAGTGAGCATGCCTATATTGAATACGAATTGACAGACTCAGGTGATGGGATAGGCCAATATTTGCATCACGTCTTAAATATGCACTCAATCAAGCTAACTGGATAGGAATTAAGAACTATTTACAGGAACACCTAATTGAAACTTACTCAGATGAAACAGAGGTAGCTAGAATTCAACTAGACAATAACATTAAGGCCATTAATAAGGCTTGTGAAATTTATATTCCAAAAAAGAGAATAAATAGGAGAAGTGTCCCTTGGTGTATGGCGGATCTGAGCAAATTCCGAAGTATAACCAGAAGACTCAGAAAGCAGTACCAGAGATGTCACAATGATAGCACAAGGAGGACGCATAGGGAGAATTATCTACAAAGTCAAAGAACAAATAAGCAAGCTATAAAAGGCACAAAAACAAGAAGTTGGTAAGAGTTTTGCACCAGGGCATCTGTAAACCTGTGTGGCTACATTACACATATGTGTAGTAATAAGCTGCAGAAGACTCAGATTTTGACATCATCAAGTGATAACAGCAAACTTAAATCTCTTATCCAGATCCTGAATGCCAAACTACAAACTTGCTGCCCAAATGATAATCCTGAAGAAGATTCACAATGGCAAAGGAAACTGCATACAGATACCAATATACTAGACAACACAGAGGATGTTCCACCATTCACTATAGGGGAAGTTGACAATATTGTCAGGAACCTGGGCAGGGGCAAGTCTCTAGGCCCCAATGAGATCACAGCAGAAATTACTGCCAACCTCTGAAACCTTATTACCACAACAACTTCTTAAAATTTGCAATGCCTACTTTAAACACGCAATCTTTCCGCAGGAGTGGAGGACTGCTTGTGTAATACTAGTCCCTAAACCGGGTTCTACCTCAGAATCCAGGCAAATATCATTATTACCAGTATGGGAAATATTCTAGAAAAACTGATTATGAACAGGCTCATTTGGTTCATCGAGCAGAACAATTGCCTTAGCGAATATCAATTTGGTTTCCGTCCACAAGATGCCATTAATGGCATAGTCAAGGAAATTCAGCATCTCCTGGAGGATCATAAATACGTTTTAGGGGCAAGCCTGGACATATCAAAAGCTTTTGATAGTGCATGGTGGCCCCTCATAATCTATCAATTGCATCAAGTGTCCAAGGAACATTCTCAACCTTTTACAGGACTATCTTAAGGGCCACAGAGCTACATTGCATTATGGTCAGTACCATGTTACCAAAACCATTACCAGAGGATGCCCACAGGGGTCTGTTTGTAGACCCCTGCTGTGGAATGTGACCTTTAATGCATTTTTAGAGAAGGATTTTGGACATTCAAAATGCTTTGCTTATGCCGACAACGTCATGCTGCTTATGGGGGCAGGTTCAGAGCTGATCTTGAAAACAGAGGGAATACTATGCTTCAACATATCTACAGCTGGGGAGAGGAACACAAATTGAGGTTTAATCCCAAGAAAACTAAGGGAATAGTTTTCAACAGACCTAGACATGCTAACCTCTATTGGCGTCCACGACACATCAAGATGAACGGTAAAACCATTAAGGGATACAAGAGACCCTCAAATATCTCGGAGTATACTTGAATTTTAGGTTGTCTTGTGACAAACACATAGAACATATAATGAACCACACTGGGCTTATCCTGCACTCATACACCCAGGTGGCGAAAAGTAACTGGGGCTTGACTTCAAATGCAACATCAATCATTTATGATGGAATATACTTACCTAGTACGACTTATGCCTGTGGCACCTGGAGTTGGGCCACAAGGAAGGTACACACAAACCACAAACTGATATCATCACAAAGACGTGTGCTTATCCTGATAGCTAAGGCATTCCGAACTGTTAGTAACAGATGTCTCCAGGTGAGTGCACAGAAGCCGCCCATAGATCTCATTATCCTTCAGAGGCAAAAGTACCAATTAATCAAGTGGAGTAAGAACATCAAGACTACAACAAGCACAATACATCATGATGAAATTGAATGGCTTATCCCATTTCATGAGTCTCTTCCTCCCAATGAAAATACAACAGACATACACGACACTAGTGAATCAACTAACATCAATATTTTTACAGACAGGTCTCATATTAACAACTCAGCAGGATGCAACTTTGTAATATATAACAACAATACAGAAATCTCTCAACAGACGTTCCAGCTGGATGATAGGTGTACTGTATTTCAAGCCAAACTATTTGCTATTGAGAAAGTAATCGACTGTGTCAACCAGACCTATGAGAATATAGCTGTTGACATATACACCGACTCACTATCTGCTTATAATGTAATCAGAAGCAACAAATTACATCCACTGGCTGTAAATATTAAAAACTTGATTAAAAAATCAAAATGCAATATACACATTTCCTGGGTCAGAGCCCATCAGGGCCTGGAAGGCAACAAAAGAGCAGATACTATGGCTAAGTATGCAACCACAAAAGATAGCAACAATACTGCATATAACAAAATTAGTCAACAAACACCGTGGCAACTTTTATGGAGACACTTTACTACAGTGGCAAACCACATGGGATCACGATATGCAGCACATAACCCACAGGTTTATTCTGGACTTAGACATATTTATTAGTATAGACTGGTATACTCCTGATTATTGCACTACCCAAATATTCACCAAGCATGGCAAGTTTGCCAATTACTTTGACAGGTTTGCAAATAGGACTTCTGGTCTTTGCCCTATGTGCAATGTTGAAGACAGACCTGAGCACTATATATATATATATATATATAATTGTACCACTTTTGAACGTGAAAGAAATGAATTAAGAATACTTATTGAAGAACAGGGTATAGAATGGTCATGCAGTCCATCAGACATCTGGCTAAACAGAGAGATCTACAATAACTTCAAACAATTTGCTAAGCAAATTAACTATGTTAACCAAACCGAGATCTACAGCTAACGCTGAATTGGGGCATTATTTCGCCCCCTGGACTTTACAAGGTAACTACAACTACTACACGCGAAAGAACTGTAATGTGTCTTCTAAATATATATGTTGCTTTTTATATCAACTATGTATATTTTGTAAATATTTAAATGTTTTTATTTTTCTGTACACTTCCTACACGTGTTAATTTTATGTAATTCACCTAATCAAAATGTATTCTAATGTATACTGTCCACTTGATCCCTGGTAATGCTTCATGAGGGGCCAGGGCATGTACAATTAATGTACCAATAAAATATATTGAGTGAGTGAGTGAGTGCCATGTACAAGTAATGTTTAAACTTGCACCACAACTTCTCTAATCTTTATCCCATCCTGATATGTTAAACAAGTAGACACCAACACACACACACAAAATTTTTTCCATTTTTTAAATACTTTTTTGGGTTCAAGAGTCCTTGAAATGTAAACATTTGCCAAAAACTCAATGGATTAAATCTGACACAATTCCAATACTTTCCCCTGTAATGTATACATAACAGCCAGGAAAGTAAAAAAAAAAAAATAATAATTTTTGATTTTAATTAAGTTTACACTTTGTAATCATTTACTAATCATTAATTACCAATCATTTATTATTATTCATTTATTATTTAAAACTTAGCTTTGTTACTACGTTATTATTATAACTTACAAAATTGAACTTGATGGAGGTTTACACAACAAGGAAGCTGTCGAATCTATTAAAATTGAAAGTAAGTAATTATTAATGATAAGTTAATGATATAAAATAATGATAAATAAAAATTAATATTACATATAATAATGAATAACATAGGTCTTATTTTTCATCAATGATTATTACATTAAAAACAAAATATTTAATTTATAATAGTTACTTCTCACCTGGTACTGGTCCAATTTACTTAATATAAACACACATAAAAACCTTTACTTGACCAGTAAAAATATATTTAATGAAAACAACAAACGTTTTCGACTGCCTTCCTCAGTCTTCCTCAGGTTTTAAATTCTGATATTCGAAAATCGTTGTGCTTAAATATTTAAACATTTTGGAACATATACATCTTTGCGAATAAAATTCATTACGCGCATGCGTATTAATCATTACGTACGTGAACCCAAATATTCACAAATATTATTTTACATATACATGTAAACGATGTATAACACCTTACATAGAGTTGTGGGGGCATTCTGCTTCATACGCAAACCTCCAAGCTGCCGAAATATTAATAGCATCTTTATAGTTGATACAGCTATTACGTAATCCTGCTTTATAAATTTCCAAAGCTTCTAGCGTTCGTACGTGTTCTCTTCTGTGTGACATTTTAATGATTTGCGCGTTCTGCAAGTTAGCACTTATGCCAGGGGTCGAAGCATACGTAGATAGGGCAGTGGTGCATCTGTTGTGTTCAATGTCATATTTGTGTTC